>NC_087221.1:35516875-35520495 GCF_015104395.2 Macrobrachium nipponense | reverse complement strand
CAGCCTTAATAAAAGAGAAGCAGGTAATGAACATCTCAAAAGGGAATTGGACATCGGACATCGTCGACGCAGTGTTCATTCAACCAACGCTTAAGAAGATTAAAGGAAGATTATCAGCGGGGGTGACCTAAATTGGCTTACTTGTGGACGAATCTCTTGGTATAAATACCACCTTTTCTGTAAACTTTCTCATTCATATACCTGAAGAGAGAGACAGCAGTCTCTGAAATATAGTACTTTTCTCTCTACATTTTGGTGTTTTTATGGGCTCCTTTTATTAGATGGAATTCTGTGTTACAGAACATTTTTACCAGATACCAGATCTATATATATATATATATATATATATATATATATATATATATATATATATATATATATATATATATATATATATATATATATATATACTCATATACCCTCTAGACCTTGGGTCGTACTACGTAATATTTGGGTCGTGCAATCAGTGTACAGTAGTCTCTCTCTCTCTCTCTCTTCGCTCTCTCTCTCTCTCTCTCTCTCTCTCTCTGTTGCGTGTATTATGTAGAGTATCAATTTAGTGAACAACTTCTAATTTATGTTTTTCTTTTTTCTTCAAAAAGAAACCAAAAATTGGGGGGAAAAAAAATTCAAAAAAAAATTCCGGATGATTCACGATAATTCTAATCAAATGATTACAGTGTATTATTTTCTAAATATGTATAAAATATATATACATATCTGTATATATATATATATATATATATATATATATATATATATATATATATATATATATATATATATATATATATATATATATATATATATATATTATATATATATATCCAGTGAAATACTGCAATAACGAAATGACCCAAACACAATAGCTTCAAAGAATTTGTACAAATAACTTTTTTTTTCCCACAAACAAAATATCAATCAGGTATGAAAACGAAAACAGAAAAAAATATAATTATGCAGAAATTCCATCCTTAACATAGTCGCAATTTCTTTGAATAGAGCTGATGTATAGGCGACGTATTTCAAACAATATGCAGATAAAAAGAAACTGAAATACTTATAATACTGAAATATTGATTGACATTTACATTATTGGGTCAATAATTATTCTCAATATTTATTAATGTATGAATTTATCCAATTATGTCTTGCACGTCAGGCAATTGAAAATTTATATTGATTCCATCTGTTCAATGTAAAAAAAAAAATCTTCTGCAATGAAGGTCTTCCTCGAGCATATTTTTAAAGAATAAAAATATTTCTATTAAAAATAATAAATACAGGCATACGCTTAGTCCAAAAAAAAAAAACTGTAAATATTTCTAATATCCTATATTTTTTTCATTTTAAAACTAAGTTCCATCTGTTTAATAAATAAAAATCTTACGCAAAGATATATTGCAAGGTCTTCCTCCTGCATATTTTAGAGAATAACATAATATTTCTATTAAAAAATAATAAAAACAGGCATACGCTTTGTCCAAAAAAATTAAAATATTTTTATTATTCTATATTTTTTTTTTTATTGAAAAGTTGGAAGTGTCACAGTACCCTGCTATCGATACATAAGCCTATAACGTTCCATTTGTTTAATGAATAAAAACCTTACGCACATTTTACAGAATAACTTAATAATTCCACTGAATTATAATATATAACTTAATAATCCCATTAAAATATAATAGAAAAACATGCATATGCTTTGTCCAGAAAATTTAAATATTTTTCTTATTCTATATTTATATCATTTAAAATAAGTGTCACATTACTCTGGCTATCCTATATAAGTCTATGAACGATTTGAACGTTGCAACCATAATACTTCCTTCTGTGGCCCTGTTCGCTGGTACATAAGTAAGGCTAGAGGTTAATAGAACTTTCATATTGAGGACTTTTAGAATATTGTAACTGTTAGCTTACACACACAAGAGCGTAAAAATATGCAAATGTTCAGATTATTTTCTCAGTTCCCGGTGCATCTTTCATCTTCGTTCGTTTAAATGTGTACACTTCTAAGATTCTTCCGTCGAGTTTGACGAATTTGAACGAAAAGCAACGTAAATTAAAGATCTGTTGAGTAGTTATGATTTATGATATAAATAAAAATGGAAAAAATAAATGGTTGTGGTTTATAAAAAGTATTTTAAATTCGGCAACAAAGTAAAGAATATTCACTTCGAAAGAAGAACATAAAATAAAAGATCAGCTGAGTAGTTATAATTTATGCTATAAATAAAAAAAATGAAAAAAAAAACAAAATTCGAGAGGTTTATAAAAAGTATATCAAAATCGGCAACAAAGTATAGAATATCCACTTCGAAAGAAGAAGAAGAAGAAGATGGAAAAAACCTTAGCCCTCCCCAAATCTCGCATGGGGGTGGGGGACACATCTACTATACCCCACCACAGCCATCTCGTGCTACCACTACTACCACTACTACTACTACAACCGCGCCAGCTTATAATAACCCCGTAGCTCTCATCCATAACCCAGCGTCACAACAAACAAGATAATACTCTAAATGCCTCGCTCATTGTCTGCATAACCCCCCACCTCCCCGGACCAATCTCCCCCCCCCCCTCCTACCTGGGTAGGGAGAATCCCTTCGACACGACTATAAGATAATGTTCGCAGAGGGGTTTAGCCTGGGGAGGAGAGGGGAGGAGAGGGGAGGGGGTGGTTGGGGGGGTGGGGGCGTAGAGGGCTGACACGAGAAGGGTTAGGGGGTGGAGAGATGGTGAATGGTTGGGGGGTAGGAGGGGAGGGGAGTGAAGGGGAAATGCTAAGATTATTTAGAAAGGAGAGGATGATTCGGAAAGGGGGAGAAGACAAAAATAAATAAATGAATAAATAAATAGAAAAAATGAGACAATGAATAAAAGAATAAACATAAATGTTTGAATCAAAGTCAAAGTAGACATATTAATATAAAGTAATAATTCAGGGACCAAAAATACATTTTGTATAAAAAATAAATAAATAAATAAATAATAATACATCTTTTTTTTTATTATCTTATCGTATAGGAACGAATGCTTACAGAGAACAATACAAGCGTCCTAAATGCAAACATATTTGAAAAAGTTGAGTTTACAATGAAGTTAAGTTTACAGTGAAATTGTTGCAGTCTACACAAACACGCACACGCACACACACACACACAAAGCCAAATTCGTACAGGAATGAATGTTTAGATTAAAAAAAAAAAAATAAAAAACAGAAGCGTCCATACCGTAAATACACTTGGAACCGTTAACGGTTGAAACAATATTATCGCAATCTACCACACACACACACACACACACAAACACGCACATACACACAAAGCGAAAACCGTATAGGAACGAATGTTTACATGAAAACAAAACAAGCGTCGGTTGAAACAATATTATTACAAGATACGCACACAAACACACACACACACACAAAGCGAAAAACACGAAGCGAGAAACGCACATGAACGATTGTGTACGTTGAAAAAATGCAGGAGGCCATACTGTAGATATGTTTGAAACCGTAATTGGTTGAAACAAATTTATTTCAAACTATTCACAGACACACACACAAAGCAAAAACAACAGTTCTTTCCTCACATAGCCGCAACCTTCCCTTCCCC
>NC_087221.1:35481875-35514375 GCF_015104395.2 Macrobrachium nipponense | reverse complement strand
CTCCTTTTGAGATGTTCATTACCTGCCTCTCTTTTATTAAGGCCGATTCCATCATTTGACTCTTGTACCGGGCAGTTGCTGCTATAAATTACACGTGACAAATTCCAGTTGATTCTATGGTTATGTTCATTTATATGGTTGAAAATAGCAGAGTTCTGTTGTCCATACCTAACTGACCGTTTGTGTTGTATTAATCTCTGGGGAAGGGATTTACCTGTAAATCCGATGTAAGATTGGTCACAGTCCTGGCATGGGATTTCGTATACCCCAGAGTCCTTTGGAGATGTCTTTTGTTGGACGTTAATCAGGGATTTGGCTAAGGTGTTTGGGTAAGTAAATACAAAAGGGTTCGATTTTCCGAGGGGGTTGGTTATTCTCTTAATCGTGTCCAGGTGGGGAATTATTATTTTATTGTTGGGTGTATCTCTGGTCTTGTCTTTAGGGGGTCGGTAGAAAATTACGTTAGCTTTGTGAATTGCTTTTCTCAATTATATGGTCAGGATATTTTAAAGACGAAAGTTGCTTGCGAATTAGTTCAAATTCTTTTTTTTCCAGGAATTCTGGGGAACAAATTCGTAAGGCTCTTAAGAATAAGTTACTAGCTACACCTATTTTGATAGAAATGTCATGATAGCTAAAGTAGTGAATATATGAAAGTGAGAACGTTGGTTTTCTGTATATGGTAAATTTGTATTCTGTCGTATCTCTGATTATTAAAACATCAAGAAAAGACATCTCCAACAAAAGACATCTCCAAAGGACTCTGGGGTATACGAAATCCCATGCCAGGACTGTGACCAATCTTACATCGGATTTACAGGTAAATCCCTTCCCCAGAGATTAATACAACACAAACGGTCAGTTAGGTATGGACAACAGAACTCTGCTATTTTCAACCATATAAATGAACATAACCATAGAATCAACTGGAATTTGTCACGTGTAATTTATAGCAGCAACTGCCGGTACAAGAGTCAAATGATGGAATCGGCCTTAATAAAAGAGAGGGCAGTAATGAACATCTCAAAAGGAGGATGGATTTCGGACACGATCGACAACGTCTTCATTCAACCAACCCTTAAGAAGATTAGAGGAAGATTATCAGCGGGGGTGACTTAAAATGGCTTGTTTGTGGATGGACCTCTTGGTATAAATACCACCTTTTCTGTGAACTTTTCTCATTCATCTACCTGAAGAGGGAGACAGCAGTCTCTGAAATATAGTACTTTTTCTCTATTTTGATGTTTTTATGGGCTCCTTTTATTAGATGGAACTCTGTTGTTACAGAACATTTTTACCAGTCATTTTCAGCCCATTATGGAATTCAACCGCCTTTCCAGGATTCTTCACTCACTTCCAGAAGTCAAGCCAATTTTTCGCAAGTTTTGAAAAAAGAAACTGATCAGACTACACCGGCTGAAAAACCAAAAACACTTTTTAGAAGAATGCCTCAAAGAACAAGTACTACCAAAAATGTACGGATTCGGGAGATGGACTCTGCAATCGGACCCCTTCCCTCTCTCACACAAGATTTTTCCTGGAGGAAAGAATCACCGATACGAAAAAACGACATCTTCGTACTACGCAGAGTGATATATGGAACCCAGTCTAATCTTCGCTTCCTCACTACGGACCACATATACAGGTATCTGATTTCATTCTGTTCCGACATTGCTGCCTATAATAGCGTGACTCATTCCAACAGACTTCTACGCAAGTTAAATAACCTAATAGACAATAGTGCATGGAATAATCTTGAGCAACAAGACAAAGTTTGAAACTTATCCAACACCCCCCCCTTACTGTAAATCAACATTTAGTTTTAAATTTAGGCTTATCCTTTGCCCTTATGCCAGACCGCAAAAACAACCTAGACTTCATAGTGGCTTTTGATAAATTCATATCTGACAAAAACTACAACCGTGAAGAGATATGTTTAAAAGGAGTGTTACTAAATGCTTTAACTGACTTACATAAAGAAATATCCTGTTCCCCCCCGCAGATTCATGATAGCCATCCACTCGCTAAAAAAAGTTAGTGTTATAATAAGTAGATCCGACAAAGACGGCAAAATCAGTAATAATGGACAAAGACTTCTACCTTGACAAAATCAACCAGCTCCTTAGCGACACAAACACATACGAAAAACTGACAAAAAATCCCCTCCAAAACGTTCCCACAGAATTTTTTCGGAAAGTAAGATTAATTGGCAAAGACAAAAAGAGTATTGAACTATTAGAGAAATTTAAAGTAATTAATCCTAAATTACCCTATTTTTATGGCCTTCCCAAAACTCACAAAGACAATCTTCCATTCAGACCCATCGTTTCATGTGCCGGTGCTTTCAATTACAAAATTTCTAAATGGTTAGCTGGCCTCCTTTCCCCTTTTTTAGGCACTTTTTCTCCCAGTCACATTAAACATTCGGAAGATTTTTGTCACAAATTCAGAGAAGCACATATACCACTTCACAACATAAAACTTTTAAGCCTTGATGTAGATTCCTTGTTCACTAAAGTACCAGTACAGGACGTTCTTCAGTTTTTAAGGGTAAAATTATCCCCCTAGTCAGATCATTTCCCATTGGCGCTTGACAAAATAATAAAGCTAGTTGAATTATGTGCATCTAATAACGTATTTTCATTCGGGAATCATTCTACAAGCAAAAATTCGGGTGTAGTATGGGTAGTCCTTTAAGTCCTGTTCTAGCCAATCTGTACATGAATACTTTGAAACTACAGTAATAAATGCAATAAAACCCAAAAACATGCTGTGGATGAGATACGTGGATGATATCCTAACATTTTGGGATAATAGGTGGGGCAATTTCAATGAATTCCTCTTGAAATTAAACACATTAGTGCCCAGCATCAAATTTAAAGTTGAATGGGAAACAGACAACAAAATTCCTTTTCTTGATGTTTTAATAATCAGAGATACGACAGAATACAAATTTACCATATACAGAAAACCAACGTTCTCACTTTCATACATTCACTACTTTATGCTATCATGACATTTCTATCAAAATAGGTGTAGCTAGTAACTTATTCTTAAGAGCCTTACGAATTTGTTCCCCAGAATTCCTGGAAAAAAGAATTTGAACTAATTCGCAAGCAACTTTCGTCTTTAAAATATCCTGACCATATAATTGAGAAAGCAATTCACAAAGCTAACGTAATTTTTCTACCCGACCCCCTAAAGACAAGACCAGAGATCACCCAACAATAATAATAATTCCCCACCTGGACACGATTAAGAGAATAAAACCAACCCCTCGGAAAATCGAACCCTTTTGTATTTACTTACCCAAAACACCTTAGCCAAATCCCTGATTAACGTCCAACAAAGACATCTCCAAAGGACTCTGGGGTATACGAAATCCCATGCCAGGACTGTGACCAATCTTACATCGGATTTTACAGGTAAATCCCTTCCCCAGAGATTAATACAACACAAACGGTCAGTTAGGTATGGACACAGAACTCTGCTATTTTCAACCATATAAATGAACATAACCATAGAATCAACTGGAATTTGTCACGTGTAATTTATAGCAGCAACTGCCGGTACAAGAGTCAAATGATGGGAATCGGCCTTAATAAAAGAGAGGCGGTAATGAACATCTCAAAAGGAGATGGATTTCGGACAACGATCGACAACGTCTTCATTCAACCAACCCTTAAGAAGATTAGAGGAAGATTATCAGCGGGGTGACTTAAAATTGGCTTGTTTTGTTGGTATTGGACCTCATTGGTATAAATACCAACCTTTTTCGTGTGAACTTTTCTCATTCCATCTACCTTGAAGAGGGAGACAGGGCAGTCCTCGTGAAATATAGAGACTTTTTCCTCTATTTTGGGTTGGTTTTTTAATGGGCTCCTTTTTATTAGATTATATATAGTATATAAGAAATATAGATATATATATATATATATATATATTTATATAGTATATACTATAGATTATATATTATATATATATATATATCCAGTTATGTGATCCCCATAAATTCATAGCGCACAAAAAAGAACAAATCACGAATTATTGCATAATTATTGCCCGTAGATCTGAACAAGTCATGGGACACCCATAAATAATTATTGCAATAATTTACGGCTCATTATACAAATACCGAGCATAAAAATGAACAAAATTATAGGATCTCCATGTAATTACTACTTATCAAATAGCGACAAAAAAGGGGCCATGAAATTAATATTAATAATTAGTTATTATAATAAGTTAATAACGCAAGCAAATATCAGAAGAACTATTAAGAAATAATTATTTTGTTAAGAACTGAGATCAGTTCTATCCAGAATAGAAATAGAATTATCTATCTATGGATTTTACGGGATCCCCAAATAATTATTAATCATATAAAAGTAGACAGACAATAATCTAATAATATCCAGTCTATTAAAATCTAATAAACTGAGAATCAAAATGATCTACCGACAGATTTTATACACAAAATAAAAAAAAGAAAAAAAAAATACTTCGGCGCAATCCAGTTTTCTGTACGGCGTATACAATGCTGTACAAGCCGCGGCCCATGAAACTTTCTGTCACGGCCCGGTGGTTGGCCTGTCCTTCGGGCATGGGTAACTTTAACCTTAAATAGAATAAAAACTAACGACGATAGAACTAAATAAAACTGAACTAGATATAAAATTTAGGCCACAGGCCAAGCACTGGGACCTATGAGGTCATTCGGCGCTAAAAATAATGTTGAAATAATTGTAAAGAAAGGGTGGAAGGTAAGCTGAAAGAGAATATGAATGGAGGTGTAGCAAAAAAAAAAAAAAGGGATTGCAGCTAGGGGCCGAAGATGCCTACAGTGCACCGCATAAGGTGCTCTGATGGCACAACACCTCCCTCCTTACGGGGTACTGAGGCTAGAGGGTTGCAATTTGGTACGTTTGATGATTGGAGGGTTGACGATCAACGTACCAATTTGCAGCCCTTTAGCCTCAGTAGTTTCCGAGATCAGAGAGCAGACAGACGAAGCTATCTTTTACAGAAAACTAAAATGAATAAGTTAATGAAATAATAATTAAAGTCTTGGTATTATTTATTAAAATCAGCAAATAAAATCAATGTTTTTTAGATGGTTTATGCTTGCATGTCCTTCCCCTCCCGTAAAGCCTTAATCATAAATCGTAGGATTATTAATCTTACAATACCTTCAATTTCATTATATTATATTATCTTCATGGATGACCTATAAGCGAGGTATATGGCCTCGTGAGTATCATTATTTCTCTCTCTCTCTCTCTCTCTCTCTCTCTCTCTCTCTCTTTTCTTACTCTTCTATGATTGTACATTTTATTTTTTCATTTTGCTTACACCCACCATTTCCAAGCTTGATTTTGAGAGAGAGAGGAGAGAGAGAGAGACAGAGAGAGAGAGAGAGAGAGGATCTTTGGAAAAAATCCTGTCTGGTATTTTTTCGATCCTACACAATTGAAGGAGAGCAGAAGAAGAGAAGAGAAGAAGGGAGAGAGAGAAGAGAGAGATGAAGAGAGAGAGATGAGGATAAAAAATAAATCCTGTCTGGTATTTTAGACCTACGCAATAGAGAGAAAGAGGAAAAACATCCCGCGAGCACTATATGTAAAAATGGAGAGAGAGAGAATGAGAGAGAGAGAAGAGACAGAGACGAGAGAGATGAGAGAGAGAGAGAAGAGAGAGGGGGGGGAGATGGGGGGGGGTGGGGGGTTGGGGGGGGCGGGGGGGGGGGGAAAGAAAACGCTGCAGCTCCGAGCCCAACAATAGTTGATATAATTTCTATAACCATAAAAAAGAAAAAACCATCGGTTTAAATCACATGATTCCGTGAGCCTGATGAATTGTTTTGCTTTTCAATTTCTCTCGGGGATTTTTCCTCCCCGCCGCCCCCCCTTTCCGCCCCCCTCCCCGCCCCCCTCCCACCTCCTCCCCGGCCCCCTTTTCCCTTTTTTTTCTTTTTTGAGGCAAGAATGAAGTTTAAATATCTTACAATGCCTTTCGTGAGGTGCTTGTGTTTTTTTTTTTTTTTTTCTTTTGATGCAGATGAAGTTAAATACTCTTACAATGCTTTTTTAATTGGTGCTGGGAGGTTTTTCTTTTATTTTTTTATTAGAAATTTCATTTGTTTTATATTTTTGTTTTTAATCACACGGCTTCTGTTTATTCCCTGACTGAAGGTTTTTTTTTCGATTTTAATTTAATATTTTATTTAATTTTTGCCTTTAATACACCGCCTTCCTGACTGCCTGTTAACCGAGATTTTTTTTTTTTTTTTTTTTTTTTTTTTTTTTTTTTTTTTTAGGAAATACAAAAAGTAAATAAAAATAGAAATAAAATGGATCCCAACCAAAGTGCAAAGTCGCTGTAGAAAAAATTTCAACATTACATTACCCAATTCCCACGGCACACAAACAAAAACAAACAAACAAACAAACGCACTAAAACACTCACTTAGGTCGAAGACATTGCGTACCAGTTCAAGGGGACGGAAGCGGAGTGTGGTATAACTCCCTAATTTCCTAACTATGGTCATATCACCTCGTTCAAGACCGGCCAAGTGATATTAACTGTCAGTGGAAACAACCGATTGCGGTGGGAAGGGGGGAGGTGAAGGGGGGAAGGGGGAGGGTGTTGAAGGGGGGGGGGGGGAGGGTGTCCTTGTCCTCAAACCTACCCCGACCCCTAAACTCCCATGTAAGATGAGGTTGTGTCCAAAATCTGTACATTGTCTTCTTAGTCACGCAGTACGCAATGCAATTCGCCTTTTAATATTTTTATTAATCATTTACTTTCGGTTTTATCTATTTATTTATTAATTTCTTCCTTTATTCGTTTATTTCTCTAATAAATGATCTCTTCTTTCTGTATTTCCTCGTATATTCTGCCACTTCCCTCAAATTAAACCGTTTTCTTTGACGACTGAGTTTCAGTTGCTCTTGACGGGTTTGTTTAACATGAATAAGGTTCATCTTAATAATAATAATAATAATAATAATAATAATAATAATAATAATAATAATAATGGGAAAGTATATAAAAAGTAGATAGCTTTCGATGACCTGCAAGATCCTCCTTGCCAGTCTCAATTTACTGTGGATTTTTTACTTTTTTTCCCAGTTTTTATTCTGGTCATGTGATTATTGAGTTTTCTTTCAATTAATAATAATAACAATAATAATAATAATAAATTTTAATAATAATAATAATAATAATAATAATAATAATAATCTGTTTTACCTATTATAAAAAAAGAGAGAGAGAAAATAATTTGCTTCAAGTCCTGACTGGTATTTCAAATCTAAAGCAATGGAGAGAGAGAGAGAGAGAGAGAGAGAGAGAGAGAGAGAGAGAGAGCACATGCAGTTAGTTTGGAATGATTTTCTGCGAATGTACAATTATCATTTTGCCTCAAACAGCATCCGGGTGGTTTGAGAGAGAGAGAGAGAGAGAGAGAGAGAGACGAGAGCGAAAGAGAAGAAGAGAGGAGAGAGAGAGAGAGGGGGAAAATCAATCACAGAAAAAAATAAAAAAGGAAGGTAAAAATCACCTCAAATCGTCCCTAAGACAAATAAACCCGAACCCAACACGAACCGAATCGGTTACAGCAGAAGTCTGATTTGATCTGTAATCCATGAAGAATGGTGATCCTTACGTTTCCTGACATTCGCCTTTTTTCCTGCATGATTTTTGGGCATTAATAAGGCCCCCCCCCCCCTCTCTCTCTCTCTCTCTCTCTCTCTCTCTCTCTCTCTCTCTCTCTCTCCTTCCTTTTTTCCGTGCCGCCTTTTCTTGTGCTTCGTAAGCTCTAATACAATAGGAATGACCTGCTCTGGTAATTATGTGACCCTCATGCAAACGAGAAGACAGGCAGATAGAGTCTCTCTCTCTCTCTCTCTCTCTCTCTCATCATCATCATCATCATCTTATCATCTTGAAGCTGTGTAGCAAAATGAAAATTGTACATTTACAGAAGATAATTCCAAATGGACAGTGATTCTCTCTCTCTCTCTCTCTCTCTCTCTCTCTCTCTCTCTCTCTCTCTCTCTCTCTCTCTTTGACAGAAAACTGGTTTTTTTTATAGCAAACCAGGTTTTGGTTTTTTTGTGAAGTATCCCCCAAACAAAAAAAAAACCATTTTATATAATGCAAACCATCCGTTACGGTTTTTTTTTACATAATGGGCACAAGACGTGTTTCCAGGTAAAAAGGTGCGTAAGAAGCTGTCTAAAATGGT
Source organism: Macrobrachium nipponense (assembly GCF_015104395.2). Classification (NCBI taxonomy): domain Eukaryota; kingdom Metazoa; phylum Arthropoda; class Malacostraca; order Decapoda; family Palaemonidae; genus Macrobrachium; species Macrobrachium nipponense. The sequence continues at coordinate 35,506,127 of NC_087221.1, read as the reverse complement.
AAGTGTACGTGTAGACATGTGTGCATATATGTCTGCTTTAAATATGGAAACTCATCTAATTATACATACGTTAATTTTTTAGGACGCAATTCAAGTTGAATATTACAAATTAACCAATAATTTAGCCTTAAACTAATGTCAAGAATAACCAATAATTGAGCCTTAAACTAATGTCAAGAATAACCAATAATTTAGCCTTAAACTAATGTCAAGAATAACCAATAATTTAGCCTTAAACTAATGTCAAGAATAACCAATAATTTAGCCTTAAACTAATGTCAAGAATAACCAATAATTTAGCCTTAAACTAATGTCAAGAATAACCAATAATTTAGCCTTAAACTAATGTCAAGAATAAACGTATGGATAGCCATGCATACGCATGAATGAAAAATAATTCAACGAATAAATATGCATACGTACGAGAGAGAACAAACAAACACACAAACACACAGACGGAACCATCCATCTGAAGGAAGGTCCTAAGAGTTCATCATTCTTCTTGTAGAGCGAATTACAAGTATGCATCTTTACTGAATATATAACTTCATATAATATCTATTCCTTTACGTTATTTGAAAATAAAGGGGGGGGAGCAAAAAAAACTCCCGCGGTTCTTCCACTCCCCCCCCCCCCCCCCCCCCCCCGCGTGTTTATTTAGGCGGTATCGTGTTTCGTCGGCTGTCTCGTCTCACGGGGGGGGTGGGAGTAAGGGTTGGGGTGGGGGGGGGGGGTGGGGGGGGGGGGGGGGGGACTGGGGGGGGTTAAAGAAGAAGGAGGGGGAGGTATAAAGGAGAAGAAATAATGAAAATATGAATAAGGGTAACCAAAAATAAATAAATAAATAAATAAAAAATTGATAGAAAACATAGACGAACGATTAAATAAGTCATTTTCAGTCCCAAAAACATATTAATACATTATAAAGAAAAGGGTACGGTTTTACATAAGGATTTTGGTTTAAATTGCTTGACGGGGGAAATCAGATATGCTTAAACATAAATAAATATAACTATAGATAAATCATTTGGGGCTATGTTGCCTTTTTGTCAATTTTGAAATCATTGTTTTCATGTACATTAGGTTTTGTTTAAAATTTGATTTTAAAAAAAAAATCGTTCTGAAATGTTAAGATAGAGAGAGAAGATTTTGGTGAATTGCTTATTAACACCAAACTATGCAAAAACATAAGTAAATATAACTATAATTAAATTTGGCTATGTTGCTTTTTTGTCAATTCTGAATCATTGCTCATGTACATTAGTTTTCATTTTATGTTAAAAAAAAACCCTTCTGAAATGCCAGAAAGACAGAGAGAGAGAGAGCGAGAGAGGAGAGGAGAAGGGGAGAGAGATGAGAGACGAGAAGAGAGAGAGGAGAGAGAGAGAAGATCCCGGAAAGCAAAGAATTGTAATTGAGGGTTGGTCCCATAAAATGTATTTATATATATTATATATATATATATATTATATATATATAATTATATATATATATATGCTATTATACATAAAAATGTATATATATTTATATATTATTATTATATTTTTATATTTTGTTTTTTTATATATATATATATATATATATAGTATATATAAAATATATATATATATATATAAATATATATAAATGTTTATATATATTTTTATATATATATATATATAGCATTATATATTATATATATATATTATGTCATATATATATATATATATAATATATATTTATATATATATTAGATATATATATATATCATTTATCAATTTATATCAATATATATATATATATATTTTATCAAATTATATCAATATATATAATTTATATTATATATATATATATATATATATATATATATATATATATATATATATATTATCCAGTTTCCTTAGTGCTCTTCTGATTGACAGGTAGTAGATATATACAAAATATCATTAGCGATTCCTAAGGCCCCTTTCCTTTCCTTTCCAAAAACACCCCACCCCGCTCCTCATCCCCCTGTTACCCACTTCCCCATCCAAAGTGGGGAGTGGTAGATGGGGCGTCACGAGTTATTTTTTCATCCTAAGACTAAAAGAGAAAGAAAAAGGGGGGGAACACACAGAAGGAGGGGGAGAGGGGATTGGGGGGTGGGGGGACTTTGGGGGGGAGGGGGAAATTGGATGGGGGAGGGGTTTTTTAAGTGCAGAAGGGGTTAAAAAAACAAACGGTGCGTTCTACCGTGAAGGGGAAAGATGTGGGGGGTCCCTGGGGGGAGGGGGGGATGCGTGAGATCAAGAGGGTTGTGTACTCGGAGAGAGAGAGAGGAGAAGGGGGCGGGGGAGAGGGGGTGGGGCGGGGTTTAGGGGAAGGGGAGGCTTAATCCATCGTGAGGATTGGGCGGACGTCCTTAAAACTGCCTACGAACCTATTTAAGGAAAATGTAAGTATTTTTTTTGCCACTTAAACTTACAAAAGTACTAAAGTATTTTTACTACTTGAAAGTGATATAGTAATTTGTAAAAAAAATAAAAACTAAAGGAATACTTAACACAGAGAAGAGAGAGAAGAGAGAGAGAGAGAGTGTACAAACACCAAATGCACCTCATAATGAAGCAAAGTAAAAAAAATTGAGGCATTTAAGTGGGACCCAAAAGTAAAAAATAAAATAAGCAAATTAAAGTAAAACAAAAACCAAATTTAAAATAAATATGAAAATTTCTCCCAAAACTTATTTTTAAAAAAAAACAATAATAATAATTTATTATAAGAAAGTCCAGGGTTACATAAAAGTAAGGAAACAATAATTTCTTGAGAGAGAGAGAGGGAGGAGAGAGAGAGAAGAGATTCCACTTCCTTCAAACAAATGACGTCGGCCTACCCACCCCCCCACCCCCCCCGCAAACCACCCCCCCCCCCCCAACCCCCCCCCCCCCCTCCCCTCCCCCCGCTTTCATTCTCCCTCTCAAACCTTTCCTTCCTGTTTCTAGGGGGCAGGGAAACAAAAGACAGGGATGTGGGGACGGACAGCGAAAGAAAAACGATAGACAGTCCTATCTCTCTCTCTCTCGCTCTCTCTCTCGCTCTCTCTCTCTCTCTCTCTGACACTAAATTAATAATATGCTTTAGGCTGCGGAACAAGCAAAGGTGATGTCGTTTGACGCCAGATAATCGAATGCTAAATCAATCAATCAATCAATCAATTAATAATATGCAATATGCAACATACACTTGCGCAACACGCAATTGATTAAGCGTAACCTGAAATTCAGAGCCAGGGAAGGATGACCCCCTAAAAATCACGAGTCATATCGCAAAAAAGGGCGTGTTCCGGGGACCTTTTTTTCCAGTTAACTTACCTCGGGAGCGCCGTGCTAATATCTAACGGTCAAATAGCGCGTTCTTTCACCAACGATAATCAAAATCAGTACGCTATGTATTATTATAAATAATTTTTCTTTACTGTTTACTATGCTCATTATTTATTTTTTTCATATTTGCATTGAAATAAATAAATCATAAATAACCTATCCTAAAATTCCTGCATTTTCAACTCAACACGAAACACCTTTTTATGACCTTTTTAGGCTTTTCCATAGGGGTTTCCTATCCTCCCCCCACCCCCCAGCCAACAACCAACAAACAACAAACGAAAAAAAGTAGTGTATTAGACCGGGTGGGCTATCTGGGGGCCAAAAAGGGGGGGGGGGGGGGCCCTCCCACGCCCGAACGGGCGGGCACCCAGTACCGAAAAAAAAAAAACAAAAAAAAAATAAATGAAAAGGAGAATGATGTCACTGTGATATATGACCCACTGGATGACCTCTGTCAGGTCAGACTCCCAAAAACGAACAGAGCGGATACAGCTGAAGAAGAAGAAGAAGATCTCGGGGAGCTTATTATTACGATAATAAACTAATACATCTAGATTTGCTCGATGCGCAGACAACTGTCCAGAAAAAAAAAAAAAAAAAAAAAAAAAACCTTTGGAAAGCTTCGAGTTCTTATGGCATCGCGGATTTCTTTATCCGTGGCACAGGAATGATGGCCCTCACGCACGTGGAAGAGAGAGAGAGAGAGAGAGAGAGGGGGAGGTAGAGATTCGGGGAGGGGAGAGAGAGGGGAGAGAGAGGAGAGAGAGAGAGAGAGCTGTTCTTGGTCTTCGTTTCGGTGTTGGGAAGTGAAAAAGAGCTAATAACAGTGGCATCAGAGAGTGAATAACTGTTAATAACAGTGGCATCAGGGAGTGAATAACTGTTAATGACAGTGGCCTCAGGGAGTGAATAACTGTTAATAACAGTGGCATCAGGGAGTGAATAATTGTTAATAACAATGGCATCAGAGAGTGAATAACTGTTAATAACAGTGGCATCAGGGAGTGAATAACTGTTAATGACAGTGGCATCAGGGAGTGAATAACTGTTAATAACTGTGGCCTCAGAGAGTGAATCAACTGTTTAATAAAAACAGTTGCATTTTTCAGGGGAGTGAATAACTGTTTTAATAAAAACAGTGAAATCAAAAAGAGTAAAATAAAAAACTGTTATAATAAGGATAATATAAAAGGCCTGTGTGATTACGAACAGGTTCACTGAGAACTGTTAATAACAATTAAAACTGAAATAATAAAAAAAATCCCATTGACATGAGTTATGTGTTTAATAACACATCGAAATCATCACAAGATTATAAAAAAACACAATCAGAATAATTGTCCCAATATTGAGAAACCATGGTCTTACAGAACCCTAGAAATAAAAATAATAATAAAATAAAAAAAAAATTCGTACAAAAATAATCATTTTCGACGGACATTCGCATCAAATCATTTGATTTTTTCGAAAGCGAACATTTTGGTTTCCCCCCCCCCCCGTTCGAACCTTAAAAAAATTTGTTTCTTAAAAGAGCTGAGTGTTGGGGGGTGTATTGTCTGTTGATAACATTGAAAGACGTTAATGAAGAGTTAATGGAGATATTATATTAGTTACCGTTAATTTGTTGGGTGCTGAAAGAGGAGGCGATGGGTTGGGTTCCTCGTATCTAATGAGGGCTAAATTCACAGCGAAAAAAAAATATATATAAAAAACGCACTTACAGCCTTTAGATAAAAGCATGCAATAATAAGAGATTGCAAAACACATTTACAGCCTTTAGGTAAATCATGCAATAATAAGAGATTGCAAAGCACATTTACACATGCAGATAAAAAAATGCAATAACAAGACACTTGGAGCCTTTATGTAAAAGCATGCAAATATAAGTGATTGCTGAACTTACTTATAGCCTTTAGGTAGAAGCAATGCAATAATAAGAGGTTGCAAAACACATTTACATCTTTCAGATAAAAAGGAAAGCAATGGCAAGATGACAAAAGGTTGCAGTTTTCTTGTTTGCTTTCTGCAAATAAGGTTAGAATTCCTAGTAGGTCGATTAAAAGATTTGCCTTTTTTCCTGATTAACAAGTTGAGCCTTTAAAATAGATATAAAGAAACCATTCACTCCAAGTCTATCTGTCCTGCTTTTAAGTTACGAAAAGAATACGATTCTTTACATTTAGCCTTTAAAACAAAAAGGATATAAAGGAAGAAACCATTTTTCACTCCCCAAGTCAATCTGTCCTGCTTATAAGTTACGAAAAAAGAATACGATTCTTTACATTTTAGCCTTTAAAAAATTATATAAGGAAATCAGATCAACTTCATCTGTCCCTATTCTATATATAAAAAAAAGCACGACCTCTTTACATTAAGCCTTTCAAAAAATGATGTAAGTTAGCCAGTCACTCCAATTTCCCGTCTCTCTTAATAGCAATAATAAATAAGAAAAATACGACTATTAACATTAAAAGTTTTCCTTTTTTAAAAAAAGGGATGTAAAAAAAAAAATATACCTTTCTCTCCAAAAGTCCTCCTATATATTTAATATAGAAAAATAAAAGAGGAGCACAAAAAAACTCTTCAATTCAAGAAACACTTGCCTTTCCCAGTTAGAGATCATGATAGATTATGAAGTCTCAGAGGAGGACTTGATAAAAAAAGTAATTAAGTCAACGACTAAAACTTAACTGGCGTCATTTCAGCCTCGCAATTGTCCACTCCTTTTTCAAAACGGCGGTAATAGGGCCCATGATTGAGTTACTCACCTAATTTTCGGCAGGGGGGGGGGGGGGGTGGGGGGGGGGGGGGGGGGGGGGGCCGACATCTTCCTTAGCGACCAGAATTCTCCCTTTTCATTCACGCTGAAGCAAAAAAAAAGTATCAAAGCTGAACGCTAAAAAATTGCGTTTATGTGTAAGTAGATTTTTTTTTTATAAATAATTATAAATAAATATAAATATAAAATATATATATATATATATATTATTATATATTATATATATATATATATATAAATATATATATATACTATATATATATATATATATTTATATATTATTTATATTTTATATATATATATATATATATTTATTTTTAATATATATATATTATATATATATATATATATATATATTATAATATATATATATATATATATTCGTTAAAAAAGCAATTGTGCTTTAGTGGATCCAATAAGTTTCTTGCAGGTTATCTTCATACGACGAAGTTTTTTCCGATTCTCGTCGTCAATTTGGTGGGGAAAAAAATACGCAGACTTCCTTCTTCCATTTATTGAATTTTTGTCACGACAGCTGTTTCGCCCTTATGGCATTATCAAGCGAATACTTGACTTAAACCAATCTGACCTTTCGGGGGCCTATTTATTTCATCGTGTGGGAGGTATGACCTTGAGGTATGGGTACTGGTTAGTCATAGGGATTAACAGCTAAGGGCGTTGTTTTTAGATACAAAGAACATAAGGGGGACATAGTACTGTGACAATAAGAGTGAAAAGTTTAAAAACAGTGGTTAAATAAATATTCAACATTTTTTTGAATATTTACTTAACCCCCACTGTTTAAACTTTCACTCTTATTGTCACAGTACATATGTCCTTATGTTCTTTGTATCAAAAAAACGCCCCCTTAAGCTGTTAATCCCTAGACTAAAAACCAGTTACCCATACCTCAAAAGGTAATCCTAACCTCCCACCCGATGAAATAAAAATAGGCCGCAAAAGGTCAGATTGTAAGTCAGTAGTTCGCTTGATAATGCCATAAGGCGAAACAGCTGTCGTGACAAAATTCAATAAAATGGGAAGAAGGAAGTCTGCGTATTTTCACCAGAAATTGACGAAACGAGAATCGGAAAAAAAAAACTTCGTCGGGTATGAAGATTACCTGGCAAGAAAACTTATTGATGCCACCAAAGCAATTGCTTTTTAACGAACAAAATTGTATTAGAGAAAAACTATGCCCTAAAAGTATACATATATATATTATATATATATATATATAATATATATATATTATATATATATATATATATATAATATAGATATAAGATTGTTGTAGGAGGAAAGTACCATCCCCAGGTGGTCCTAAAACACATTTCAAAACGTATTTTAAGGGGACCACCTGGGATGTACTTCTCCTACAACACTCTTATATATATTATATATATATATATATATATATATATATATATATATATATATATATATATATATATATATATATATATATTATATATATTATTATATAGATATATATATCTATATATCTATATATATTAGTATCTAATAAAAGGGAAGCCCATAAAAAACACCAAAAAATGTAGAGAGAAAAGTACTTATATTTCAGAGACAGCAGTCTCTGAAATATATGTACTTTTCTCTCTACATTTTTTTGGTGTTTTTATGGGCTCCTTTTATTCAGATGGAATTCTGTTGGTTACAGAACACTTTTAACCCAGTCCATATATAGATTATATATATATATCTAATAAAAAAAAAGGAAGCCCATAAAAAAAACCACAAAATATAGAGGGAAAAAAGTACTATTATTTCAGAGAACTCTTGTCTCCCCTCTTCAGGTAGATGAATGAGAAAAGTTTACAGAAAAGGTGGTATTTATACCAAAGGAGGGTCCATCCACAAACAGCCCCAAAATTTTAAGTCACCCCCCGCTGATAATCTTCCTTTAATCTTCTAAGGTTGGTTGAATGAAGAGGTTTGTCGATCGTGTCCGAAATCCATGCTCCTTTTTGAGATGTTCATACCTGCCTCTCTTTTATTAAGGCCGATTCCATCCCATTGACTCTTGTACCGGCAGTTGCTGCTACCTAAAATTACACGTGACAAATTTTTTCCCAGTTTATTTTCTATGGTTATGTTCATTATATGGTTGAAAATAGCAGAGTTCTGTTTGTTTCCATACCTAACTTGACCGTTTGGTGTATAATAACTCTGGGGGAAGGGGATTTTTACCTGTAAATCGATGTAAGATTGGTCACAGTCCTGGCATGGGATTTCGTATAACCCCACCCCAGAGTCCTTTGGAGATGCCTTTTGTTGGACGTTAAATCAGGGATTTGGCTAAGGTGTTTGGGTAAGTTAAATACAAAAGGGTTCGACACCCTTTGTATTTACTTACCCAAAAACCTTAGCCCAAATCCCTGATTAACGTCCAACAAAAGGCATCTCCCAAAAGGAATCTGGGGGGTATACGAAAAATCCCATGCCAGGGGACTGTGACCAATTCTTACATCGGATTTCCAGGTAAATCCCCCTTCCCCAGAGATTATATACAAACAAACAAACGGTCAGTTAGGAATGGGACAACAGAACTTTCTGCTATTTTCAAAAACCATATAAATGAACATAAACCATAGAATAAACTGGAAAAATTGTCACGTGTAATTTTTATAGCAGCAAAACTGGCCGGTTTTACAAGAGTCAAATGATGGAATCGGCCTTAATAAAAGAGAGGCAGGTAATGAAACATCTCAAAAAAGGAAGCATTGGATTCGGACACGAATCGAACAAACCCTCTCATTCAACCAAACCCTTTAAGAAGATTAAAGGAAGATTATCAGCGGGGGGTGGGGGGACTTAAAAAATGGCTGTTTGTGGATGGAACCTCCTTGGTATAAAAATACACCTTTTTTCTGTAAACTTTTTCTTTTCATCAATCTACCTGAAAGAGGGAGACAGCAGTCTCTGAAATATAGTACTTTTTTTCTATATTTTGGTGTTTTTTATGGGGATCCTTTTATTAGATGGAATTCTGTTGTTAACAGAACATGTTACCAGTCATTATATATATATATATAAAACATATCATATATATAGATATATAATATATATATATATATATATATATAATATATCATATATATTTATATATATAATATATATATTATATATATTTAGATAAATATACGTAACTGAGCCCACTGAACTAATGATTGGTCTGATAGGGTTATTGATTTTATGTGTCTTGACTAACACCATACATATAAGGTAGGAAGGCGCATTGCTGTTGTAAACTGTTTAATTAAATGGTACAAGCACTTCAAAATGGATTTAATTTGTTTATTTATAAAATGGGAGTTCACTGTCTGTGTAGGGTCAGACCTCAGTTTCGTATAAGTATCAGTATCATTTAGCAATGTCATTATTTACTTATATAGTCACTTTTATTCACTTATTACCACTGCATTAGATTTATCTGCTTTTGTCACTTTACTGTTTCGTCTTCTTTAATTTTCTTAAAAGCCTGGAGAAATCTCGGGACGGGACATTAGGGGAAGGGGAAGAAGGTTTACAACATAGCACCATACACAATACCTTTACAAATATTGATATCATCAGGGCATAGGTTTTTATTAAATTTTTTCTAAATAACAAAAGGATTTTGAGATGTCGACACAGTCCAGGTTACCATTAAATACACCAAAGCTTAACCCTATCCCATCCCAAAGCCGCTGTCGCAGCACTATCCACTGGGTTTGTCTGATAAATTAATCATGAAGTCCACGTTGGCATGCTTAGTCCAGTCGCTTTCAGCATTAAGATTCTTCAGCTTGACTTGAAGCTTCCCTACCTTATATGTATGGTTTAGTCAGACACAATAAAATCAATACCCTATCAGACCAATCATTAGTTCAGTGGCTCAGTTACGAATAATTTATCTAAATGGCTTGTAAAAATTCTTTACTCCTTGGTAGGAAACATTTCTAACACGAACGTTAAAAACAATGTTGATTTTATAAACAAATTGAATAGTTTAAATTTGAATTTTGATTTTAATATGGTTAGCTTTGATGTTGTCTCTTTATTTACAAAAGTGCCAGTAGATGACTTACTTGAATATTTGGAGGGAGGAATTAGAACGTCATGATATTCCCTGAAGTGTGGCAAACCTCATTAGTCTCATAAGGTTATGTATCAAAGATAGTAAATTTTTTTTGTTTTCATGGGGAATTTTTTGTACAAAAGTTTGGCATGGCTATGGGTAATCCCTTATCTCCTGTCCTTAGCAATATTTACATGGAACTTTTTGAGACAAAACTCTTACCATGAATTTTTACATGGAACTTTTTTGAGACAAAACTCTTACCTATTGAATTTTGCCCCAAAAAGTTATTTTGGTTTAGATATGTGGATGATATCTTCTGTATTTGGCCAGTTCACGAAAATCTAGGAATTCCTATTAATAATCTCAATAATTTAGTCCCTTCTATAAAAATTTACTGTAGAGGAAGAAAGAAATTGTATTTGAATTTTTTCTTGATGTAACTGTCCATAGAAATGATAGAAATTTCACCTTTTCAGTCTTTCGAAAATCAACTAACATTGCCTCTTTGTTCATTATTACTCCAATCACCATCAGAATGTTAAATTCTCTGTATTTTCTGGGATGTTTCTAAGGGCTTTACGTGTCTGTAGCCCGCAGTTTATTGACGCTGAAATTAAAACAAAATATTTATGATATTGCAATGAAACTTAAATACCCAAGGGACCTTTGTAGATGTGGCATGGAAAAGAGCTAGAAAAACATTTTATTCAACTAATGACAAACTTGAATTTAGGTAAGCATTAACCATTCTCACTAAATGACCCTTGGATGAATGAAAGGTTTTTTAGATAATTCCTAAAATTTTTAAAGCTTTTTATTTTTACCATAAATGTTGTTTTCAGTAATTTAATAATTTTCAAGGAGTCTTTGTTTAGTAATTATAATTTAAAAAAAAAAAATTTTTAAATTAAAAACAAAAAAAAAAAAAAATTCTCCTAAAGATCATCCATGGCCTGCAGATATGAAATTTCCCTTGGTAAAAAAAGGTGGAATTTGAATTTTTAAAGTCTATTGATTACAAACCGGTAAATCTCTTTGCACAACGTCTCAAAAACAGGCATCAGTAAATTCTGTGAGAAACTGGGCCATAATATAGATAAATAATATAGATTAGATATAATAAGATGATTATAAATATTTAAATATTTATACAAACATAAAATTATATATATATATATACTATATATTATATTATAATATATATATATATATATATATAATAACCTATACATTATCTATCTATCGATCTAATATATAGATATATATATCATATTACATATATAATATAATAGATATATATATATATATATATATATAGAATAGATAGATAGAATTAGATATATACATATCATCTATCTAAATAAATCTATATCATCTCTCTACAATTAATATTATTATGACCACTATATAATGTGGATATATATATAGCCATATATTACTAATTATAACTTGTGTGTGGTGTTGTGTGGGTGTAGTGTCGTGTGGTGTAAACATAAACTAGCCACAATTGCCCTCTTAGCTTCTCATAATTTCTGCTCGTTTTTTTTTTTTTTTGGATACGCTTGGTCCACTAGTATACAAAGCCTCGAGATCCGACTTCAAAGAAAAATGAAAGAAATCATGATTTCCGGTAGCGGGAAACGAACCCGCGATGCCATAACCACGATTACGTAGCTCACATTACATTTATATGTGTATCTGGTAAAAATTACAGTATTTTCTCAGAAAATTTATAGATATATATATATATAATATATATATTATATATATATATATATATATATATATATATATGTATATAATATATATATATATATATATATATATAATATATATATATATATATATAAGATACAAAACAAACAAACAGTCGACTTCAATTAAAACACACACCAAAAGAATTATGATTCTAAATGAAATGCCATAAAAAGCAACAGGGCCCCTTCCAACCCCCCCCCAAACCCCCCCCCCCCCTCTCCACTCTTAACCCACGGGTTCTCACAACAAACCAAACAAAGTAAGTGGTGGGTTGACTTATTTAATCTTTTTTTTTCTTTTTTTTTTGTAATTTGTAAACTTTTCTCGAAACGGCTTAATCCATCTCTTGATCACATGCGAAAGATGATTAATATTAATTAGAGCGCTTTTGAGGGAGGGTAATTGTCCAAAAAAAAAAGAAAAAAGAGAGGAGAGAGAGAGAGAGAGAGCGAGAGAGAGAGGGGAAATTGTGGTTTCCCTCGTTTATCTTAATTACTAATAATCGCAGAGTAAACAATGTCTTCACGCTAGGTACAGCATGTCCTCTCTCTCTCTCTCACTCACTCTCTCTCTCTCTTTACTTTTTTCAAGATGGGGGGGACTCTTCCGGTTTATGTTACTTTTACATTGAAAAATTATTTTGGGTTGTTGCCTCAAGGATTTACCTCCAGGTAAGTTACTTTTACAAGAAACTTATTTGCGGTGCCTTCAAAGGGATTAACCCTTTCCCAGTTAAGTTACTTTACAAGATTTATTTTGGCGTTCCCTCAAGGATTAACCTCCTCAAGTTAAGTTCTTTTACCAAACGGGGGACATTATTTTTGCGTTCCTTCAAAGGGGATTACCTCCAGTTAAGTTACTTTTCACAAAAGGGGGACTTTTTATTTTGGCATCTTCAAGAAGAAATTACCCTCCAGTTAAAGTTACTTCTTACAAAGACTTATTTTTGTTTGTACTTTTTCCAAAGGTAATTAACCTCCCAGTTTTAAGGGTTTTACTCTTAACCAAAGGAACCTTATTTTTTGCGTCCTTCAAGGTTACCTCCAGTTAAGTTACTTTTACAAGACTTATTTTTTCGCGTTTTCTTTTAAGGGTTAACCATCCAGGATTATCGGTACTTTAACAAAAAACGGGAACTTATTTTGTGTCCTTCAAGATGACCTCCGATTACGTTACTTTTACAAGACTTAATTTGCGTCCTTCAAGATGACCTCCGATGACGTTACTTTTGAACCTTATTTTGAACCTTGTTTTGAGTCCCCTCGAGAGGAAAATAATGCGTATGGAGCTTCAGAAGTTTAGACGAAGATGCAATACATTTCTACTTAATACAACTCTAATTGTACTGCAATAATTGACATTTTTATCTATTTATTAATTTACTGAATGATTTCTATTTCCAAAAATTACCCCACGTCAACTCAAGCGATACAAAGTACACTGACAAACCACTAAGTAAGACGACAACATTTACATTGCTAATTCGTCGATTTATACGTCTATCTGCTATTGATAACATTCCCCCAAGCAAAGGTAATTCATGACCAAAAAGACTGTTTTTTTTACCTTAACGCACAAGTATCCCTCCAAGTCAGGCATTGACAAATTTAGATTATTGTTATTAATACGATGAAGTCTTCGAGTATAAATCAGAAACAAAAACGTCTCTCAGTCTGCAAATATAGAAGAAAAATTACTACAATAATGTCGTGGATAAGTACAGCTATGTTACTTCGAGAGATTTAAAATTACATTTCCATGCTCTTTAGAGCAATTTTCTGTGCATTTTAACCTTATTTTGAATATTATATATATATATATATATAATATATATATATATATATATATATATATATATATATATATATATATATATATATATATATTATATATATATTGTGAGTGGTTTTAGCCGTTCCTATTCCAAGTAACGTAACAATTCAATACAATAATCTAAACTAAATGCAGATTTAGCTACTGCTTAGTCATCTCCCACCACTCCTTCTGAGAGATCTATGGCTCATCACTTTCTTTTCCAAAAGTACTGCGCTACTTTCCCTGCCTACCAGGCACCCCGGGCCAAGGATGCTCCCGGACGGGAGGCGGATTAACCACTGCCATGTTGGAATCAGCACATGCCGTCAGCATGGTAGTATCTGGACAGCACGTGGGCCAAGGGTCACACACGGATTGACCGTTAGCCACCTAGTGGGCATAGAAGCTTCCGAGTCTGGAAGCCAACAAGCCTTAGACCTAGACAGTCTCTAGCCACGAGAGTAGCCACGTGTCTCACCTTGGATATTGAACCCGCCTTTTGTTTGTTTGTTTGTTTTTTTTTTCCTTCCCAGACAACACATCAAAACTGTATATACTCACTGATGCTTGTCCCCTTTCTTCCCACTGGCGCCATTTGAGGAGAAGAATCCAGTTCAACTTAAGTACAGTGAGGTTGCAGGGTTTTCAGTGCAGTCAGTGTTTACTTCATTCTTAAAAAATTTTCTTTTCTTTTCATTTCTTTGTGATACATCTGTATTTTCTTTCCCCTGTTGAACTACCAGCATCTTGTTCCCTCATTGCTATTACAGATCTCAGTCCCCAATGTTGCCTGTGATGTTGTGGAAGAACTCCTTTGTGATTAATAATTATTGTTTCCCTTTCTACTTGGAATAAACCCACTGTGATTAGCGTTCGCTGGCGTAATATATTGGAAATCGGAGTAACAGTTTGTGCTTTTGTGTTCCTAGAGTCATTGCCCAGTAATTTACCCTTTTCCCCCTGCATAATCATTCAGTATATAATGCAACTGCTCTCCTTTTCGGTTCTTTGCATAAAGAAAAGTATATCTTAGTTTAACCAGACCACTGAGCTGATTAACAGCTCTCCTAGGGCTGGCCCAAAGGATTAGATTTTTTTTTTACGTGCCTAGGAACCAATTGGATACCTAGCAATGAAACCTACAGCTTATTGTGGAATACGAACCACATCATATCGAGAAATTAATTTCTAATCACCAGAAATAAATTCCTCTGGTTCGTAGAGCAGGGAATCGAACTCAAGACTACCGAACTGATAGGAGAAAATGTATACCACTCGTCCAATGAGGAACTACTTTTGTGCATAACCTTGCCCCGACCCCCCACCACCTGTATCATACACCTGTTTATAGAGTGGGCATTCGCTTCAGATGTGCTACTGTGTATTGCTGTGTAAGTTGGAGTCCCATCTTGTGCCGCTTCTGGGCCCTTCATCCCTTAGCGCTCCATAAGTCTACACGCCCAGACACATCCAGCCACCAATTCAACCATAGCACGATCTGTTTAACCATTATTTGCAGTGTTGCGGGAACCTGACGTCCCTCAGCTGTTATATAATTCATCCCTTCAACCTATTGTGCAGTCACATTACAAAATAATGCATCAGTTACCTTAATTTTTCAGACAATAGGTTTATAAATATACGTATAGAAGTATTCAGCAAGCAGTATCTAGTAACTATTCGCCTGGCTGTACAGGTCCATCCATGATGTGCAATGGTGGCAGACTAAAGGCCCCATACACTGAACGATTGTCTGAATGACTGTTTGAACGACTGCCTGTATCGTTTCCAAAATCACTGGGTAAGGGCTTGTCTGGATGCAAAAGTGGGCGGAGCTTCGTGTCTGAACGATCTCAGTGGGAATCTGTCACGACCAGGTTACTGCTGGCTTGTGACTCAAGTCTGTCATACACAGATTGTTCAATGTATGGGTCTGTCTGCCGGTACAAAGCTATCACGCGTGTCTCTTCTAGAGATGATGCCATGTCTTCTCGAGACAAAATCTATGTTCAGACTGAAATCGGTGCGGAGATCGTTCATACTGTCTGAATAGTGTCTGTGTGGGTCGATAACAGCAATCGTTCAGACAGTCGTTCAGACAATCGTTCAGTGTATGGGGGCCTTTAGTTTCTGTTAATTGATTACAGGTTGCACTAGAGCAAGATCCTTTTCCTGCACACGATTGGCTGGCTTACTCCAAAACAAAAAAAATGTATATTATGGCAAGCGAGATAAGTAACTTTGTTTAAAGGATTTTAAAATGTTTCTTCTTTAATAATTATGGCATTATTTATTTTTATTTATTTATTATTATTTTTTTTTTTGTAAGTCGGCCTAACCATTTTTTTTCGGTCTGAAGAGGGTTTTGTTTTAGCTTTAAAAACAAAAAATTTCTTTATATTTTGCTTATTTATCATAATCAAAATATAAAAAAATATATAAAATAAATGTTTGGCTAGACCTAATGGTCTTTGCCTGGTCTGTGAAAGGCAGAGAGAATCCTACTATAATGTGCAGTATGATTTTATTTATGGGTATTTGTGTGGTATTCGACTTTTCATAACCAATAATGCGTCCTTTTACAGCCATTATGCCAAATATATAATTTACCACTTCAGCGTTGAATGGCCAAGTTCTGAAACCGTTATGGTTCTGGACTGAATGAGTAACTACTTGAGATAAAAATGTTTACTCTCCATAATGAGGTAAAAAAGAAAAGGAGGAATGTATTTCCATATATTATTAATATCCACGATAAAGAAGATTAAGGGCAGGAACACGGTGAGATTCACATTATGCTTTAATCCTACGTTTCGTGACAACATCGCCACATCTTCAGGGATTTTCTACAAAATAAAATATATGTTAACATAAAACAAGAGCTGATTACAAGATCCAACTGTTGGAAAATTTAAAAAAACAGTTTAATGGTAAAATTACAACTCACACACTTAAATTACATGCACACTTGACTAAAACTGAGAAAATAGTAGATTCACATCAAACGACCATTTGATGTCTAGGCCCTTCCCTTACGACACTCCTGATTGACTGTTGATAAGCCAATCACAGCGGGTCAAGACTTAGTGGGTGTCTTGGCCCTGATGGATGCTGGTCCCTTTTGCAGCTGGGTGGACTGGTTGGAGGTGAATGGGGGTTGCTCCAAGTTGGCCACTTGCTAACCCCTAAGCTGTGAGTGGGTGCTGCCATCTGCTGGGGTCAAGACATGGTGGCTGTCTTGGCCCCGATGGATGCTGGTCCCTTTTGCAACTGGGTGGACTGGTTGGAGGTGAATGGGGGTTGCTCTCTGTTGGCCACTTGCTAACCCCTAAGCTGTGAGCGGGTGCTGCCATCTGCTGGGGTCAAGACATGGTGGGTGTCTTGGCCCTGATGGATGAAGAAGAGCTTGGAGTCCAATCGGGGAAAAACATCTGTAATGAAAACATACCCATTTTTGAAGATTTGATTGAGACAGTGGAAACTTCTGAAATGGAGCAAAAAACTTTGCTCCATTTGGTACAGAAACATTCACCTGGAATCGTCATTACGCGAATATTAAGGAGCATAGACAGGTGGAACATGCCCAAATAAAGTATATATATATATTATATATATATATATATATATATATATATATATATATATATATATATATATCGAACTACAAATGTCCTTTAATATCTAATTCGCTCTACCTCGGAATTAATATATTTTCATATATGTTTAACCGAATGGGAATTTATTAAGCGATAATAGAATTGGCGATCGACAGACGCGAACCATCGACCTCTCAAAACTAGGACTGGCAGTGAAGCCCCAAAACCACCCCGCCAGTCCTAGAATTGAGAGGTCGATGGTTCGCGTCTGTCGATCGCCAATCCTATTATCGCTTCATAAATTCCCATTCGGTTTAAACATATATGAAAATATATTAATTCCGAGGTAGAGCGAATTAGATATTAAAGGACATCTGTAGTTCGATATATGTATATGAATCACGGGTAATGTGATAGACTTATTATATATATATATATAGATATATATATATATATATATATATATATATATATATATATACATATATATATATATATATATATATATATATATATATATAATATATACACATATATATATATAAAATAACTAACGTTCGATATAGAACAGTAATACTCACCTATAGTCTTTAATATACGTAGGTGCATGACAGATGGCATATACGAGAAAAAAAAAAAAAAAAAAAAGTGCGGGGTCAGTCAGTAGAACTTTCCGAAAATTTCCGCCAAAGTAAAAAATTTGAGAGAAAAATAATGATGAACGTGTGCATATAATTAATAATTAATAAATTAAAATAATAATAATAATAATAATAATAATAATAATAATAATAATAATAATAATTGATTCTATACAGCAATAATAATAATAATATGATAACGTTTCCAGACTGTTCATTTGGAAAAATACCTGTAAACAGGGTGGGACGTCAATAAACAGGAATTACTGTTGTTAAGACTGATACCGAGATTATTGATGTAAAAGCAACTTAGATGGTTAACGATTGAATTCCCAGACTGTTACTCAGGAAGTCTATTCCAAAACCAGATGGAATGCAATTAGGAATTATCCATTATTAAGACTGCTATTGGGATTACTGGTATTATCTCAACGACAACAATTATAGACTTTTGAAAGGTCTTGTAATTTCGCCGAGTGATAAACCTACTGCTCTTTCCTCCTCCATTATAGTATTAGTACATTTTATATTTGTACATTTTCATCTATTTATTATTATATATATTCTTAGTAAGTGCTATTTCTTCTTTCTACATAACTCTTTACCTCTTCTTTATACTCCTTCCTAATGAACACCATAATATTCTTTGGAAGCTTGAATTTCAACTTAGTTGCCCCTTTGGTGGGTTTGTTCCATATGATTAGGGCTCATCTACTGAATAATAATAATAATAATAATAATAATAATAATAATAATAATAATAATAATATAATAATAATAATAATTTTAAAGATTTTTTTGTGGAAAAAAAATTATATTTTGTGATACATATAAGTTGTAGAAGCTTTTTGACGGATCTGAAATTATAATGTTTTATCAATTTAATTAATTAATTTATTATTATTATTATTATTATTATTCTTATTACATAGTTTCGCTACTTACTACTGACACTTACTGACACTTTCACACGTCAGAGAGAGAGAGAGAGAGAGAGAGAGAGAGAGAGAGAGAGAGAGAGTCTAAAAGGCCCGTTTAGTACCCAAACAGTGTCCCGATGTTTTTCCTTAACTGTAAGAATTTTGCGGGCCCGTTAATCACTAGAGAGAGAGAGAGAGAGAGAGAGAGAGAGAGAGAAGGGGGCGGGGGGAGGATGGAATTAATAGGTATATAGTCGGTAATGAAGACTTTCGGGTGTGAATTTCGTCCAACATTTAACGTGGTACCTCCATTTTTCACTTTAGGTTATTATTATTATTATTATTATTATTATTATTATTTATTATTTATTATTATTATTATTATTATCAAGTACAAAGTATCTTTTATTAACTCTACTGTGTAATACTAGTGGTAATATATTTACTTTTATTATTATGTACAAAGTACCTTTTATTAACCCCACTATGTACTATTATTATTATTATTATATTAAGCACAAAGTACCTCTGACTATTTCTTAAAAAAAAATAATAACAATAATTACACCCAAACAGTGATAAAAGTTTGCCGTAAAAATGAAATGTAGTATAAATGAGGGAATTAACGTACAGAGAGAGAGAGAGAGAGAGAGAGAGAGAGAGAGAGAGAGAGAGAGAAACGAATCATTTTCTAGCACTAACTACCTACGGATCCGGACATACTGCAAGGTGGTACCAGAGGACCCAAGTGGGGGGAGGGGAAGGGGAGGGGAGGAGGATGGGAAGGGAAGGGAAGGGAAGGAATGAGAGAGGAGGGGGAGGGGGTGGGGAGGAGAAGGGGAGGGGGGATGGGAGGAGAAGGGAAGAGAAGGAAGGGAAGGGAACGGGGAGAAATACCCTACCTGCCGATTTTACAACATTGGGCCGCCCACGGATAAAAGGGGTTGGGGGGCGAACCATTAATCATGAGAAATTATCACTTGTTTTGAGGAATTGCGGGGGCTGGTGCGGGGGCGGGGATGTAAAAGCGATTAAGACGCGATAGCAGTCGGCCGTGTCTCTAAACACGCCTTAACGACCGTGTCACTGGACTGTAATGGACCCCTGGTTTTCGGCAGAGAGGTGAGACCAATTTGGGCGGTGTGGCCCGGTCATATTTCGAGGGTGGCCCTCTCCTGGCTTCGGACCGCTCACGGGAAAGTACGCACACACTTTATTATTATTATTATTTTCATTATTATCATTATTCAGAAGACGAGACCTAATACTGAAGCCCACCAAAGGGGCCACTGACTTGAAATTCAGGCTTCCAAAAAATATTAAGGCGTTCATAAGGAAGAGGCAAGAGGCGGTGAAGAGAAATATACAGAAAGAAGAGATCTCGCTCATTAAATAAAAGAAAGAATGGATTCATAAATGATAGTAAACAGGTAAAACGTATTAAAATGCAAAACTACACGATACTCATATTCTTTTAAATCATATTCGTCCTACAACAAAACTACACTTTATAGGTAAAACCAACCTCACTGTTTATAGGTAAAGGTTCCTGTAAGACAAAACAGGAGAATAGAGACGGCTACTGCTTGATGGATATGCCACAGTAAAGCGCTATTGCCCACTTGGGACTTCTTAAGGGGCCCTTTGCTTTGCGTCCCACCTCCTCAGCGGGTGACGAGCCTGTGTTTGTGTGTTTGCGCGTGTTTGTGATGGCCTGTACCTTGTCTCCCCCGCCAGTTAATCATCACCTGAAATACAGGTGCAATTGTCGATGGCAGCGGACTCGTCTTGTATCAATTGTATCATCAACGTTGAAGAGGCTTCACCTTTTTTTTTTTAAACCTCTCGTAAGACAAAATGCAAACACGCGAACAGAGACATAGCATCAAAACGAACAGATAGACCCGTCTCCACCAAAATCGAAGGGTCATATTGGCAACCCTTCTGGCGTATATAATATATATATATATTATAAATATAATATTATATATTAATATAGTATATATATAATATATATATATATAGTATACATATATATATATACACCTCCGGAGACCACCCCACAAAAGTGAACTGATTCATCGGGCTGATAAATGCATCGAGACAATTGATTAATGAATCTCTGTTCTTCTCGAGTGGAGAGTCAAAAGAGAGGTTAAAAACCGTGAAGGTTCTACCTCCTCCCCTTGGGGGAATTCCGCTCTTGAAAGCCCATAGACTCCTGGAAGGGCTGGAACGTATGTATAGATAGATCTCTTCTGAGACGTCGTCTGTCTGTAGGAGCGTGGATCTTTCTGCCATCGATTAATGATCTTCCGAAGAAGGTCGTGCGGAGGAGGGGGGGCGGGGGATGGTGGATGGTGGGGGATGGTGGATGGTGGATGGTGGTGGTGGTGGGGTGTCATTCGTGAACGACCGCCGAGCTGATTAAGCCAAAATTGGACACAGGAGGAAAGCGTTCTCGGGTTACACTCAAAAGTCGTGAAAGCGGTTACAGGTCAATCAATTAATGATCCGACAAAAAGGAAATCACTGTAAATTTTCACTATAAGGTCTATTAAAAGATTTGAATAATCGACGCAATTATCATATGCAATTATTCCTTTAGGGTGTTAATAATTATTCACAACAGGGTTTTTGCGTTTCAATGTTTTAACGTATGGAAAAAGAGTCATGCGTAGAATTATTAAAAAAATAGTTTATATAATATGTATACATATATATATAATATATATAAATAAAGGCAAAAACCTTTATTTATACATAGCATCACGTTTTATATACTTCGTGATCAAGTTATTATATAAATATATATATCATAGATATATATATATATATATTATATATATATATATATATATATATATATATATATATATCTAATATATATATCTATAGATATATATATATATATATATAGATATATATATATATCTATATATATATATATATAGATATATCTATATATATATATAGATACTATATATAGTATATTATATATATATATATATATATATATATATATATATATATATCTAATTTATATATATATACTATATATATATATATATATATAGATCATATATATAGATATATATAGATATATATCTACGATATATATATATATCCTATATATATCATATATATATATATATATATATATATATATATATATATTATATATATATATATATATATATATATATGGGATATATCTATATCATATATATATATATAGATAGTATATATAGATATAGATATTATATTCTAATCTCTCTGATTTTAAGATAGTTATTATATATATAATATATGTAAATTATTAAATTAATATAATATCTCTATATATTATCATTAGTCATTATATTAGAATAAATTATATATAACTATAACATAAGCAAATAAAGGATATTATTATTATTATTATTATTATTATTATTATTATTTTATTATTATTATTATTATTATTATTATTATTATTATTATTATCCCACAAACATTTCTCGACATTAACAATGTCTTTCATCGTTCTAAATCGTTGTCATTCTAAATTTCTCGTTACCGATTATAGGCGCTGATCTTCGAGACGGGGAGAAATATAGCAGAGTCAGCAGCGCTGGTATATATAATCCAAGGTATGTATTACAAATCATTTGTCAAGTTACCTTTCGTAACTGTTATTCTATGGTTCTTCCTGACAAGTCCTGAGGAAACACCAGAAAAAAATTTAGTATCTTTGCTTTCATTAACCACAACACCTACTATAGTAGATTCACATCAACCGCGCATCTGTTGTCTAGGCCAGTCCCTTACGACGCTCCCAATTGGCTGTTCATAAGCCAATCACACGGCTGGAAACTCTGTCTCTCTCGAGAGAGTTCACATAGGCAGGATGTACTATGTTCCACCACTCCTGAGGGATATGTCCTTCAAAAGCATCCCTCAGGAGAGGTGGAACATACATCCTGCCTGTATGAACTCTCGAGAGAGACTGAGAGTTTCCAGCCCTGCGGTTGGGTTATCAACAGCCAATCAGGAGCGTCGTAAGGGGCTCTGGCCTAGACGTCAGACGAATAGTGGATGTGAATCTACTATAGCTTATATGATTTGTTATACAGTTCATACAATACATTCACTATCTCTGCTTTTAACAATTAAAACACCTATGTGATTTGATTTTTCTACGACAGTATAAAAATAAACACATCAGGTTTTGGTTTTTATGTGATAAAGACATTGTTTTCATGAACATAGATGGTTTTGTATAATTAACTTTCTATAATTCTATGACGTATGTCATTTGACAATGAACACTTAATTGATACGTATTCTACTTTCTAACACCGTGGTTCTTAACAGGGGGGTATCCATACCCCTTGGGGGTATAAGAACCAAACGCTGGGGGTATGGGACTTGATCTCTGGATATTTGTATATATTTGATTTTAATGCGTCAATTTATACATGGGGTACATTTTGCAAATAGCTTTATAAAACTATAAATGCTTTTGATTTTCTTGTATGTTCTAATACATATCTAAAGTATGTATTAAACTAAGTATATTAAGTATATTGTCGACAAATGGGACTTAAGTGGACTTAAGCAAAGGGGTTATGGAACCATATTGGCCAACTCATTGTGGGTCAGGAGTCATTAAAAGGCTAAGAACCCCTGTTCTATTATATACACCACTGTCATAAACTGTATTTTACTAATATGACACAGAGAACTAAGATTCTAAAAGGAAGAAGGCCCATTACATAAAAGTACATGATTTTCAGAATGGGAAAACGCTAAATTTTAATCTACGTCTTTAGAATGCCATCTCAAAAAACTAGGTAATCGGTCATTAAAAAAAAACGTAAAAATACTAAATAAACGCAGCCCGACAGACGTATCATCATTCTGTCTGACAAATCGACGAGAAAATACAAAGAAGAAGGAGATAATGATGAAGAAAACGAGGAAGGTACCAATCAAACCCTTTAGGGCTAGTTTCGCCCCCGGGTTCAAAATGAACGGAGAAGGAAGAAGAAGGTCGGTGTGACGATTTCGACAACTCGCGCCTGATGGAGAGTCGCCCCCCCCCCCCCCCGCCCGTCCCTCCCGCCCACCCTTGCCCCTTCATACATCCGTCGATTTAGTACTTCAAACACTCGAGGAAACCAGTACCTAGTTCTCACGTGTCGTCTTCTCCTTGCTCTAACGAGCAGCAATTACCTGAATGAAGTCGACATTTGCATATATCAGGCGGTAAAGGGGTTTACAGAGATGACCTACAGGCGAAATAAAGTACACGTTTTTAACCCTGTTCAGTC
>NC_087221.1:35470761-35475761 GCF_015104395.2 Macrobrachium nipponense | reverse complement strand
ACCGATACCAATATCTAGATTAAAGTTTGCCATTATTATTATAAAACCTACATTTAAACATATAACATTTAAATATATAGTTTGCCATTATTTTTATAAAACCTATATTTAAATATATTCCATTATACACTTTTACAGACATTACAATTTACACCTCCCTTCCAGTTTCCTTACTATTATGCAGTTATGTATGGTTACTTTTTTACATTTTTACAACACTTCCACACCCATCAAAGTTAGGTTTATATGTCATTTTACCTACTGGGGGCCGAATCCCATCCCCCGGTTAGGCAACATACCCTTAGGTTTAGTTTGTTATATGTTGGTTTACCTACTAGTTTTACTTCCTTGAAGGGGTTACCCGGTTAGGCTAGGTGGTTAGTTCTTCAAGGGTGGATAACGGGGGGGGGGGGGGGTTGGTTGGTTGGTTAGGTTACATTCCTTACTTGGTTACCTACTATAGGTTAGGTTTGGTTAGGTTACATTCCTTACTAGGTTAGGTTAGGCCTTTAAGGGGGGTAAACGGGGGCGAAGCCCCCATGGTCAGGCAATATTCCCTACTAGGTTAGGTTAGGTTAGGTTAGTTTAAGTTACATTCCTTACTAGGTTAGGTTAGGCCTTTAAGGGGGGTACGGGGGGGCGAAGCCCCCCTGGTCAGGCAATATTCCCTACTAGGTTAGGTTACATTCCTTACTAGGTTACGTTAGGCCTAGTATTTCCCTAGTAGGTTAGGTTAGGTTACGTTCCTTACTAGGTTAGGTTAGGCCTTTAAGGGGGGGTATGGGGGAGCGAAGCCCCCATGGTCAGGCAATGTTCCCTACTAGGTTAGGTTAGGTTAGGTTACATTCCTTACTAGGTTACGTTAGGCCTAGTATTTCCCTACCAGGTTAGGTTAGGTTAGGTTACGTTCCTTACTAGGTTAGGTTAGGCCTTTAAGGGGGGGTACGGGGGGGCGAAGCCCCCCTGGTCAGGCAATATTCCCTACTAGGTTAGGTTAGGTTAGGTTGGTTAGGTTACATTCCTTACTAGGTTAGGTTAGGCCATTTAAGGGGGGGTACTGGGGGGGGGGGCGAAGCCCCCTGGTCAGGCAATATTCCCTACTAGGTTCCAGGCTAGGTTACATCCTTACTAGGTTAGGTTAGGCCTTTAGGTATGGGGGGTTGAAGCCCCCCTGGTCAGGCAATATTCCCTACTAGGTTAGGTTTACATTCCTTACTTTGGGGGGGTTAGGTTAGGCCTAGTATTTCCCTACTAGGTTATTAGGTTTAGGTTACGTTCCTTACTAGGTTAGGTTAGGCCTTAAGGGGGGGTACGGGGGGGTAAGCCCCCCTGGTCAGGACAATGTTCCCTACTAGGTTAGGTTACATTTCCTTACTAGGTTAGGTTAGGCCTTTAGGGGGGTATGGTGAAGCCCCCTGGTCAGGCAATATTCCCTACTAGGTTAGGTTAGGCCTTTAAGGGGGGGTACATGGGGCAAATCCCCCCTGGTCAGGCAACATTGCCTACTAGGTTAAGTTCCCTACTAGGTAAGGTTACATCCCCTGCTAGGTTAGGTTATGTTAGGTTAGTTTGGTTCTTTAAGGGGGGTTACAGCAGGCCCAACCCCACCCTGGTCAGGCAACATCCCCTACAAGTTTAATTAGTTTTGTTATATGCTAACCTATGTTTAATTTGGTCTTGTATTTATTAAAACAACTATAGGCCCTATTACACATTTACCACCCAGGACTTAAAATCCCACCCCCTCCTGGGCCCGTTAATATGTATTTGTATTATTTCATATTTGAACCCATCCCACATTACATTTAGTTTCCTTAACTACCCATTTACTTTTATTACCCTTAACATTGCCAACTTATCTTGTTAAGTGCTTGTTCATTTACCTCAGCCCCACCCTGCCTCAACCAATAGCATCGAGAAGCCATTTTTACTACTCCACCCCACCTCTCCTACCCTGTTTTCTACGGTCTGACGTCCTGCCACCTCCTAACTGTAGAACTCCAACACTGTTGATTCTGCCGCCATGACATCCACTGCTGCATCTACTTCAAGCTCGCCCCAGCCCCTCACCAGGAACTCTTTGCCAACTTCATGTAACAATTGTTACATGAGTTACAAACATTTTTCTGCCTTTTACTCAGGTAATTATGATCGACTAATCGGTTTTTGCCAGGACCATGGCCTCCTGAGAAAGCAGGTCTTCTGCCCCCATTCAGTCGACTCCAAGATACGGGAGGAGAATGTATAACTTCGCCGGGTACTTGGCTGTTGCTTATTTCAAGCTGCATTTTGAGGAACCCGAAGACCCGCCTCCACGCATTCTTAAAAGCAGCTGCTGCTTTGTACCCTCCACCCCTTTTCCTTTAAGGTAAGGTCCAAACATTATTCTTAATTATTATGTTTTAGGAAGTGAGTGTTAGGCTTTCGCCGAAAGTTGCGTCAAGGTATGTTACTATTCAGTGGGTGCTGCTAAGACAACTCGTACCTTCCACCTAACCCCCCCACCCCCAGTGCGTTTACCCCCCCCTTAGTGAACATACTGGGCCGTGGTGGTTGGGGAATTTAAACATGGCGGCTGTGTTTACATTGCCTTCACCGTAACGAATACTTGGTACCTTCCTATAGGACCGTTCTTCTGTGACTTAGACTATGGCAATTGACATTTTCTATGTTATTTTATTTGCTTTACAAGGGTTGTAAGGAATATTTTTTTCGTTTGGTTGGAACTAAACTTCAATATACCTTTGAGTTTGGTGCGGCTATTATGTAACTTTCAAAGGTCAATTACTGCTTAGTTACAGCCGCCCGAATGGATATTACTTTTAAATCTTGTACAGTAACTCAAATAACATAGGAATCAGTCAATTGCCATAGTCTAAGCCACCGCGGATTGCTTCTGTAGAAATACCCAATGCTTTGTTCTCACCTTTATCCATGCAAGCTACGAGACGAGACGAGTCGAATGTCATCGAAGTTTAAAGTCTCATGCCAAGGAAGCCCAGAGTCCAAATTAAAAGGAAAGGAAGTTAGTTCATGTCGAATAACTTCGTAAATGTGGAAACACTTAAATCACGTAACTCAACCATGGTTCGATAAAATAGCAGCACAGCACAAATTCAGTAGAGATAATAATCTTGTAGTACAAATCTAGCTGCTAAAATCTTCGTGTCCAAATACTGCCAGTGAAGCTATTGACGGTATGGTTTGCTGGGCAAGACTGAAGTGGGTAAGTATATCCATAAACCTCCCAAGTAAAGAGAAAATGGCGTGATTAGAAGGCTTGTTATCTAATTACTTAGCTCGTAATAAGCAAGCAGGACATACGTAGATGGTACCAAGCATACAAATGTATTTAACTATTTATTTTAATAGTTTAAGAGAAAAGTCCTCCTTACTTCAATAAATACACACACACACACACACACACACACCCACACACACACACACACACACACACACACACACACACACACACACACACACACACACACATATATATATATATATATATATATATATATATATATATACTAATAAACAAATGTAAGAAATTTCCTTCGTCATGAGACTTTAAACTTGGAGGGCACTCGACTCGTCTCGTCTCGTAGCTTGCATGGATAAAGGTGAGAACCAAGCATTGTTAGGGGTTTCTTAATGTCTAGTTTAGTTACCTTTTATTGATCGAATACTTCAGTATTTGAAAGAATTGAGATAGTAAAGCGCCCTTTGGAAATTTATACTCGGCGAATGTCTTGTATATCAGTTAAGTGACCCTTTCATTTTCTAATGTGTTTGTCCCACATGTAACTTTTGCCAATTAGTTGAATTATCCGAATCAACCCGCTGTTGATTTTTATATAGTAACGTCAGCTTAATCTTTCAAATGGAAACGGTCATATCGTAAATAATTCAAACTTCTTATGGAATTTATTTTGAAAGCCTTTTTACATGTCAATTATGACGCAGAAACAAACACAGGTATAGTCATTTTTATCATGAAAGAGTCTTCCAATTTTTTTACTATCATGTGTTTAGTTTACAGTTAGAACTTTTTTTCATTTTTTTAAAGAAATTAATTGCAACCTATTGTTGTTATCACTGGTAGTTGTCGTCGTAGTAGTAGCAGTAGCATTCGAGGTGAATAGCGTTAATCAGATAAATAATTTTTCTTTGCCCCTATTTTACGTAAGTCAGTAACCTCCTGTAATGGGAAAAACATATTTCTTTAATTATTAGTGATTTATTTAGGAATTGATTCATCCTCCTCCTCTAATATCTTTACACTGCTATTGTAAGTGATTGGAACTGTGAAATGTTTTCGTTTCTGTTGTGACCGATGTGGCAGTGTAGCCAGTCCCTTGTTTTTGTTTTTCTCTCACTCGAGTATGGGAGCGCTGCCCTGAATCTTTCGTCTGCGTTTTGGTAACACTAGCAACACATGTAAGAATCACGAATGCTCTCGAGTGTTAGGACGTCAACCGGTCCATTCTTCATTTTGGCTATTTTACCAAATTAATGATGCAAATGATTATCTATCCCTTGCGAGGTAAGCTTTTAAAGTTGTAATATTACCATTAGTTCATTAGATAGAACAGATCACTATCGTGGAAGAACAGTAGCAGACGAGAATTCAAGTGCAGAGTTGCCTGCCCAGTCAGACATGTTGCAGTGCCTTAACGAGAAAGATTTTCATTGTCGTGAAAGATACTTCACGTTCATTAATTGTCATGAAATTTTGCTGTGTTAGTTTGAGTCGTAACTTAGCGTTTGACAGGGTTGAAAACATTAAAAAAAGCAGTTATAAGTGCTGAGCATGATCTTAGACTAGGCTATACAGTAATTTAAGAAGGCCTACCCTAGACTAATTCTTTTGAATGAGGAATTATGACTATTTTTGATAAATATAGTTAGGCTATATGTATATAAATTCATGGAAAACTTAATTACATAGAACTTAGCCTGTACCCTCAATAAACTAACCTAACTTTGTGGCCTATTGT
>NC_087221.1:35443261-35465761 GCF_015104395.2 Macrobrachium nipponense | reverse complement strand
GATGAGGCAGATTAAGACAGTTGACAGAACCGTCAGATTAGAAGTGACCCCAGGCATCATCTAGGGCAGGGGTGTCAAACTCCTGGCCTGCAGGATGGTCTTAAGTGGCTCGCGAGGTGCCAAGAGATTTTTCAACTCGAGCTACTATAACTGTTAGAACTGAGTTACTAAACTGTTTAAAAACGAGACATAATAAGTTTACCTTTCATTCATATGACAATAATTTATTAATTTATTCATATTATAATTACCTGGCAATAAGGATCTTTTATTGCAAATGTTAATAAATGAGTCATAAGAAATCTTTGATGGCCCTCGAGACCATAACCAAGTGCATAATTGGCCCCCCCCCCCCCCCCCCCTCGAAAGGATTTGAGTTTGACACTCCTAATCTAAGGGCATATCTCCCACTAAATATTTCGCCAGTGTAACTTCTTTCATTTACTACTTGATAAGGGTGGGAGTCAGTCCACCAAAATATAGTCCTTAGCTTTAAACCAGAGTGTTTTAAAGGGCCTTTTATACTTTAGATGTATCCTGTTTTAACATAAGAATGTATTACATACACACATTACATATATATAATCATTATTGTTGTAAAAATGCATCCAGTAATCATCGTTGTGGTGTGTAATTGAAACGAAACAGTAAAAAACAAAAACATTTGGGGCGAACTGGCTCTGCAAATAAAACGAACACACCCTGGGCGATTATGCATTTGGGGCGAGAGGATATTTATGTTCTTTCAGGCAATTTGATATTTACATGGCCTGTTCGCGTAATTAGATTCGGCGGTCGCAGTCATTTATTGTAAATAGCTTTTTATGGCGTTTCTTCTATCTTCACACTTGGTTATTAAACTTATTAGTTGAGACCAGTGGCTTCGCTGCATTGCTTAGTGATTTATGTGTTTCTAATTACCCTTTCTCTTGTGCGCTTTTTGGGAATACATAGGCACTCCTCTTTGGAGTTAGTTTTGAAAAAAAAAAAAAAAAAATAGGCAATTGCACATTCCTTGAAACTGGCGTGCGGCTATAATTAACGTTTCTTACCACGAGGCTCAAGGGTGGCATAGATAATCCTTGCGTGACCTGATGTGTGTGTGTGTGTAAATAAATTCTGTTAAAACAGGATACATCTAAAGTATAAAAGGCCCATTAAAACACTCTGGTTTAAAGCTAAGGACTATATTTCGGTGGACTGACTTCAAGCCTTATCAAGTATTGAGTGAAAGAAGTTACACTGGCAAAATATATAGTGGCAGATCTAAGCTGACGGTTCTGTCAACTGTCTTAATCTGCTTCACCATTGCCTTATGGATGATATTGTCTACATGGTCAGAGTCCCAGGCTCCATTGGAAAGGTTGGTCATACCATCTGAATTTGAACGGCCATCCTGATTCCTAAATCTTCTTATCTGCAATGTACATCAAACCTTCTGGTGCATATGTCAACCAAGTTTAGTTTTGAATCCTTATCTGGTTTTTAATCTTACACCGAAATCATAAGTCTGTTCCGCCATCATCCAGATTATATAGCATGAGAATTGTGTAGATGGTAGAATTGTGTTCCACTGTCGGCGTAAATTTGAATAACAGTGACACGTAACTCAATTCCTGTATATCCTCAGGAATATAGATCTATTTTCACATCAGTAAAGACTTCGTTACGTTCATGTTTATTGCAGTTTTATTGCATTAGTGTACTGTCTAACATGGAAACATTTAGTTCTAGTACAGAAAAGATAAGAAAATTTCACAAGCTTGTTAACCCTTCTCTTAAAATTTGTTGCAAATAATTTGGACTGAAACTCTGCAGTGCAAGTTACAAAGTACTATTTGTATAGTTATTTCTTTTGTTAAGTCTTGGGCTTGAAGCTTCGTGATAACGTAAATGGGCAAATACAGAACTTTTTGTCAAACAAAAGAGCATTCCTTCATTCATCTGACCCATTCCTGGGCTTGTCTTGAGTGCTGCCTAATATAGGATTGATCTTTTAATTTCTTCCTGTACTTGCCTTATCCTGCTTCATAATATGCAGGGTGCTTCATTTTTGTACCGTGTAAACTGATAGTCTTCGTGGGTACGTAATGACCTCAACGTCTGTCACAAAATCCTCAACGAGAAACTGTATAGATGCATATTGTACTGAGCGAATTGAAGTACAGAGGGCTGCAGAATTGTTTACATTTTGGTGTCCCCTTTGAATGCACATGTTCACGTAGTAAGCATCATCATATTTACGCAAATCGCGCTTGGCGCCCCTGTGTAGTTTCTTACCTAAAATTCATTCTAGTCCTAGTTACGTAGGTATACATTCCTTTGTGTACTATTGTTGCGTTTTTAGCATGTTTTCAGTTCTTCCATGGACTAATACTTCTCCTGTCTTAATTCTTCTTGCCTGTTTCATTACAACTAGAGCTAGTTATGTTTCTGGTCGAACATCTCATTTTTTATTAGCGCTGATCTTAATAAATATTGAGCTCCTTGTACGGTTACCCATATATGGTTCTTAATTCCTTCATTATTGTTACTTGTGCTAATATAATAATTGCTGATGAGGTCATGCTCACGCGAGTGTTGAATAACACTTCCTCCTTTCATGCTGAACATTTGCTAGATTTCATTTGAAATTTTGCTTGACACGTACTTGTGCTGATATGGTTAACATAATTCTTTTTACTGCCGAGCTTCTGGCTGCTAACCTTACATATCATCATTCTTAATTCATAATTGTCCTCATTGCCTTCTCCGGCACCCCTGTATATGCACAATCTTCTCCTGTTTGTTTCATATATGTTTCGGAATTATAAATCTCGTTTAACCGTTGCCTGCTCTTGGCTCCACACATCTTGTAACTGATAGCGCCTTGTTTGACGCCTATTTTTGTTTGCGTGCATATTGAGTAGTTTTTACATTCTCGTTTAATCCCTTTTTTTCGATTAGTTTCGTTCATCTACTAACCCTCTTCAGTTTTAATCCAGTTTGCCCTTTGCTGCATATTTGAAAATTACTTCCATTATGGTGACTTTATGTATACCTTGTAGTTCTTGTCTTCTGTGACGTCATGGTTGTGTTTCTTTTGCGCATGCTGCATTTAGTGTTGTGAATTATGGTTGTTAATGCCCGAGTTAACGCCTACGAAAAAGTACATCTTAAATTTAACTGCTTCATCCGACTTGAATATCTCCTAATGCTTAACTTTCTTCATCGCCAGCTTTTGCTTTTGTGCCTTAATGTGGAATCCTGGAATGCCTCCAGGAATCGGAGAAACCGTGAAGGTGTTTGGAATGCAGACAGATATACTGGCCAGTCCCGACAATAGACGTCACGGTAATTCGGTATAATCTCTCTCAAAGAATTCCTCCGGTAAGAAAACGCATGTTTTAGTTTTCTCAGACATGTCAGGCTGATGATAAATGGATTGTAATTTTTCTAAACACCACGTAATGTTTGTGGCATAAAAATACAACCAAAAGGGAAATGACCTCACATCACACCTGCATAGCTTTACACATGCCATTGATACTTATTTTGTTTTAGTTGTAATATATGTCTGTTAAGCAGAAAAAGAAACCAAAAATGTCTCAACAACTTTATAAATTTCTCTCAATCTCTTAAATATATATAGTGTGGAGAGTGATCTCATGATCTTTACCTATGTCGTCTTTACATAGGAGAGTTGCTGAGGATTAAATCTACATGTGAAAATTATCATTCAAGATCAGATTGTTAATCATTTTCATTGATAATGAGATGCATTGTTTTATGGCATTTGTGGTGAAGATACCATCAATATATTGTAAACTAATGATGCCTCTTCGCATCAACAAAATACTTGACATCGCCGATGCACAATCAATGGCCTAATTGTGGCCAGTAGTTCTTATCGTGATTCGGAACATTGTTTTGACAAAGACAACAAATTCTCCCCTTTTGAAAAGAGTTGGAAATTGTGTTCCTTAGTTCAGAGCACAAATCATTAACATTTCAGTAGTACCACCAACAATAAGAAATCATTAGTCGTAAGTCTTTAGAACAATAATGTTCATCCTCATTGTCATTTGCGTTAATAATAAAAGAAAAATAGAGAGGAATTATTAAAGGCTTTTCATCCTTTTCTATGAAGGAATGTGGTTATGTCCGTTGCTTTTTACAGTTACAAGATTTCCTTATTTGCATAATAATTAATGGTTATTATGATTGAAAGTAAGTTGCTATTTTATGTACATGGCCTGAGAATGTCAGTTATCTCTATACTGGAAAAAGTGAAGCTTTTGAATTGATCGCTGCTGTTTATTTCAAAATTTATTTAGTAAGCACAGGAACGAAACCTTCAAAGGTAAATAGAAACCGTGCCAGTAAATTTACTTTGAGAACATCAACGCTTAAAAACGGTTCTGTGAATACTCAGAGAAGTAAGTATCTTTGTAATTTGAACATGAAATGCATTAACTTTGTTACTTACATGTCCCCGGGGAATGATTTACTTAGTAAATCAAGAAGTTGTAATGATTACAGTGTAGTACTCTCATTTTTTAAACTTGTCATTGTTGTCTGCAGTGCACTGTAGTGTATAAATATTTAAATCAGAAAAACAGAAAATGGCAGTCTTTAAAACTTGTCGACTGCACAGAAATTTCTATATTTAAAAACGTCTTGACAATGCGTGTATTTTCAGATCGAAGAGGAATGCAACATGGATTTTACTATAATGGCGTGAGGCAGTTTGGTTTTCATCACAAACTTCACTAGCCCTGTTAGGCTAAATGAGTGGACTCATTATGTCACATTTTTGAGGAAGTTGTTAGCGATAAAACCATTGCTTTTAATGGAATTATTACTTATGGACAAGAGCAAGATATACCTGCTGGTGGATATGCAGTTGACCAGTGTTTCAGAGGGTACTTTTCTCAGTTTAACATCTGGAAGAAGGTAATTACTGAAGGCGAGATCTCAAAGCAGGCTGCTTGCCAGCAACTTATCCTAGGGGATGTATTTTCTCTTGATCGAGAAGATGTAGAAGTATTTGGGGCAACTGTTGAAGAAGCTGATATAAAAGAACTGTGTAAAACAAGAGGTAGAATATGTCATTTTCATACAATCAACTTACCTGTCGAGATATACATAGCTAAGACTCCGTAGTCCCCGACAGAAATTCAAATTTCGCGCCACTCGCTACAGGTAGGTCAGGTGATCTACCTGCCTGCCCTGGGCGGCAGGACTAGGAACCATCCCCGTTTTCTATCATATTTTTCTCTGTCGTCGGTGTATCAACATTGTAGCTATTACCTCCTGACTTAGGTTCATATTTCATCCTTTGATCATCGTTTCTCGGCTTTTTTGGTGACGTATCTGGATCGTTGTTTGGCATTCGCTACTGTGGACTGTTTTTGGAATTACTCTTTTGGATTTTTCTCAGTATGTCTGATTCAAATGTGAGTGAGAATGTGTGTGACTGTAGGCTGCAGGGTGAGGATACCGAAAAAGCTTCGGTTGATTCCTCCCACACTTGTATGCCGTTTTTTAAATGTAGGGGGTTTCAGTGTTCTGTAATAATACTTGTAAGGAATGCGAGGGATTAAATGCAGAAGAGTGGAAGAGCTTGACTTCGTTATTTGAAGAAGTTAGAGAGAGATAGGGTTAGACGTCTGAAAGATGTGAGTTCAAGGCCTATTGAGCCTTCACGGATAATTCTAGTCCTACTGATTTAGATTCTCCCTATGTATCTCATTCTCAGAGTGCTCTTTCGGATTCGGCCTCGGAAATCGCCAATCTGAAAGCTACAATTAGAGACATGAAGTCCAGATGGCTGAACTTCCAAGGTAAGGGCTAGTAAAGTGAAAGTGAGCATTACAGTGAAGTGGGAAGTTCTCCCAGTTGTGGAGGGGGCGTTTTGATGTCCCTGCGACGCTCCCAGGCCTAGACCTCTTCCAAGCTCCCATGCCCAGAGGAGAAGGAAAGTCGAAAGCCTTAAGGAGGTCGTGGGAATCCCCAACAAGGTCAGACGTCCCTTCAGCTAGCTCTGCTTCGTGGCAGGCCTGCTCAAGGGCGCTATAGGAAAAGCGTCCTTCGTGAGTGTTTCTCGTCCTCTCCCTCTCCCTCACCTAAACGAGGGTGGAAGGAGTCGAACTTGTCGAGACCGCTGAAGCGTCATATGAAATAACCTGATAGATTCGAGCCCAGAGCACTTCTCAGATGACGCTCCCTCTTCTATTAAGAAGGCGAAGGTGGCGTCAGCGTCACTGACGAGTACGCAGAAGTACCCTTTCCTACTTCTCCCCCGAGTGATGACGAAAGGCGTCATGCAGTGGACGTGGGAGAAGCGTCAAGGAGGAATAATTATGGCAGTTCAAGAGCAACTGTCCTCTCTAGTGGGAGTTTTTAGCGCCTCGTAGGAAGGACGTGGCGCTTCCAATTAAGAAGTCTCGTCCTCTCTCACCTGCTAAAACGAGAAGCGCATGCAGACGTGAAGTCTTCTAAACATCTTACAGAAGCTTCGGGTTCGAGAGCGAGAACGGTTGCTTACGAAAGTTTCGTAACGCCAGAGAGTCGTAAGACGTCTTTTAGACATGAAGCGTCACTGAAAACTGTTCATAGACGTGACGCTCCGACCAATATTGTGACGCCAAGTAGGACGCCTTTGGAGAGCGGAGCGTCTTCCAGGCGCCAGGCGTCATCAAGACTCACAGACAAGTCAATCGAGAGACGTCAGCCAGGACGCTTGCCAGGACTTGAACGGGAAGCGTCATTCAAGCGGGAAGCGTCTTCTAATTTTCAAGAGAAGCCTGAGCTTGTGGCGCCTTCCAAGGCTATTAAAGCGGGAAAGAGGAAAGATTATCATTCCCTTAGCCCCTCTCCTATTAGAGTTGTCTCCTCCAGAAGAGGAACGTACGGAAAGGAGAGCGGAGACTCATGTAGATCCCGAGTTGGAAGAAAACTCGGATGATGAATATCAGGGAAGAGAAGGACTGTCGAACTACAAGGTTTGACTACCTTGCTTCTGAGGAGTATGGAGACGAGTTGACTCCTGCCGCTCCTCCTTCTCCGCGCTCTCGCTTTTCGAGTGCTAAGACGAAGAAGCCTTCGTCTTTTCTCAAAATGAAGCCACCATTTCGATGAAGAGGGCCTTACAATCCTTACTCATGGATGAAGTCTAAGAAGACCTTAGTGAGAACAGTCTTCTGCATGCCTCCAGCAAGATTAGCTGGTAAAAGGAAAAGGACATTTGGTATCAGACGGGAGAGAATATGGGTATTGCTCTCCCTTCTACATCGGAAGCAGATTTTTCGACCTTAGTTGACGCTTCACGTCGACAAGGTCTCAATTCGGCACGAATTACGTGGGGAATTTCTGAACTGGGACCATCTCCTCAAGGGACTCTTTCATGTATTGGAAGTCTTCAACTTCTTAGATTGGTCCCTTGGGGTGATGTCCAAGAAAGCCCATGATTCGGAAGGAATCGAACCTGAAGCCCTGTTATGCTATTGTCTTGTATTGACAAAGCGGTACAGATGGCTCTTTTGAAATCTCCTCATTATTTGGAGCAGGTCTTCTAAAGAAGAGGACTGTATATGGGGCCTTCTTAACCAAGGCAGTCTCACACGCTCAGAGGGCAGCTCTACTGTATTCGCCTCTATCTGACTTTTTGTTCCCTTCTCAGTTAGTGAAGGACATTGCGCATTCTTTAACGAGAAGGCGACTCAGATCTTCTGACGCAGTCAGCAAGGAAGAAGAAACCTGTTTCTGCATCTGACAAGAAAGGACCTATGTACATCTGTTCAGCCCTTTCGAGGTGGTCCGACCTCCAGACCTCCCGCAAGAAGGAAGGCTCCGGAGAAGAGAGGTAGGTCTGCCTTTTGTCCCTTTAAGGGAAAATGAAGATTCTCTCCTCCAAGCACCAGTAGTGGGCCAGGCTCCTGGGATTGTGGAGGCCTGGACAACTGATAAACGCAGACGCGTCTTCATTGGCTATCATAAGGAAGGGATATCGTATCCCTTTCCTGAACACTCCTCCCCTAACGTCAATACCAAGGGAACTATCAGCCAAGTACAAGGATCCTGTGCTGAGGGATACTCTTCGATCGATGTGGAACAAATGTGGACAAGAGAGCGATAGAACTAGTACTGGATCAAAACTCCCCGGGGTTTTACAATCGCCTTTTTTATTTTTCTGGTTGCGAAAGCCTCGGGAGGCTGGAGACCAGTACTGGACGTCAGCTCTCTGAACAAATTTGTTCAGAAGGAGAAGTTCTCCATGGAGACTTCTGCTTCAGTCCTAGCGTCATTACGACAAGGAGATTGGATGGTGTCTCTAGATCTCCAGGACGCCTACTTTCACGTCCCGATCCACCCTTCATCGAAGAAGTACCTCCGTTTCATGACGGGGGGAAGGATCTTTTCAGTTCGAGCCTTGTGTTTCGGCCTGTCCACAGCTCCTCAGGTCTCACAAGCCTGATGAAGAATGTGGCGAGGTTTCTCCACCTCAAACGGAGTAAATATCTCTCTGTATCTGGACGACTGGCTCATCAGGGCCAGATCAGAGAGACAGTGCTTGGAGGACCTAAAGTTAACTCATAGATTTGATCAAAGCGTGGGATTGCTTGTGAACCTCGAGAAGTCTCAGCTGACCCCCAGACAGGACCTAGTCTATCTGGGGATTCGGATGGATTCTCGGGGTTTTCGAGTATTTCCTTCGCAAGAGAGAATCGCAAAAGGTTTGCGGATAGTCTCTCTCTTCTTAGGGAAGGAACATTCGTCGGCGAGGGAATGGTTGAGCCTTCTAGGGACCCTTTCCTCGCTCGAACAGTTCTTCCCACTAGGAAGACTGCATTTACGTCCGCTTCAATTCTTCCTCAAGAAGTCTTGGAGCTGGCGGAAACCGGACAACTTTCGGACGTTTGTTTTCCCATTCCAGTGGAGATAAAATCGCACCTGGAGTGGTGGTTGCCCCCTCTGGAAGAGAACAAAGGGATCTCTCTAAAAACACAGAACCCAGACCTAGTGTTGTACTCCGACGCGTCGGAGAAAGGTTGGGGAGCGACATTAGGCTCAGAAGAGGTGTCAGCACCTGGGAACCAGCACAGGTGACTTGGCACATAAACTGCAAAGAGCTCTTCGCCGTGCATCTGGCTTTGAAGAGTCTAGAACCTCTGGTGTCAAACAAAGTAGTGCAAGTAAACGTGGACAACACCACCGCACTTGCCTACATTCGGAAACAGGGAGGGACTCACTCCTCGTTCCTTTACGAACTGACGACGAGACCTATTGCTTTTGGACGTCTCACAGGAACATCTCCCTGCTGACAAGGTTCGTACAGGGAGTAAAGAATGTGAGGGCGGACAGACTCAGCAGGAGGAACCAGGTCCTTCATACAGAGTGGACCCTACACGAGGAAGTGTGTCTAGATCTCTGGTCACTGTGGGGTGGGGACTCCTCATGTGGATCTCGTCGCAACATTCATTTGCCAAAAGGCTGCCAGTCTTTTGCTCAGTCGTGGAAGATCCAAGAGCACTTATGGTAGAACGCCTTCCTGCTAAATTGGCTCTCGAGTAGACGTATATGCTTTTCCCCCCATTCCCACAAAATCCTGGGATTAGTAATGAAAAAGTTTGTGGCGTCAAGGAGACGAGGATGACGTTAATAGCCCCCTTTTGGCCGGCCCAGGATTGGTTCACGGAGGTGGTAGAGTGGATCGTAGACTTTCCAAGATCCCTACCAAGAAGGACGGATCTTCTCAGACAACCACACTTCAAGAGGTACCATCAACACCTCCCCGCTCTCGCTCTGACTGCCTTTCGACTATCGAAAGACTTGTCAGAGCGAGAGGCTTTTTCTTGCGAAGTGGCAAGCGCGATCGCGAGAGCACGCAGAACCTCCACTACGAAAGTACCAATCGAAGTGGGAGGTGTTTAGAAGGTGGTGTAGATCCAAGAAGTTGTCCTCCTCCACTACCTCTATAGCGGAAATTGCTGATTTCCTGCTATTCCTGAGAGAAAAATCTCATCTAGTCCGTATCCACAATAAAGGGATACAGGAAGTATGCTAATCGGCTGTATTCAGGAATAGAGGATTGGATTCGGCAGATAATAAAGATCTCCACGATCTATAAGGTCATTTGAGACTTCAAAGTCGAAGGAAACCAGTACCTCCGAACTGGAACCTAGACGTAGTCCTCAAGTTTCTTTCATCTGAAAGATTCGAACCTCCTCATCTGGCATCGTTTAGAGACATCACCAGAAAATGCCTATTCCTATTATCTTTAGCTACGGCAAAGAGAATTGTGAATTACATGCTCTGCAGGATAAAGTAGGATTCAAGGGAGACTCAGCTATTTGCTCGTTTAAGACCCTGTTTTTAGCTAAAAACGAGAATCCCACGAATCCCTGGCCTAAGTCATTCGAAGTCAAAGGCATGTCGAGTCTCGTAGGCAGAGAAGCAGAGAGGTCTCTATGCCCTGTTAGAGCTCTGAAGTTCTACCTTCAGAGAAAGCATCAGATGGGAGGCTCTAGACAAGGTCTTTGGTGCGCGGTAAAAGACACCCCACAAGACTGATGTCCAAGAATGCGCTGGCATTCTTTGTAAGAAACCTCATTACAGACGCTCATAAGGTCTGTCCTGACGAACAGTTACAACTGTTGAGAGTAAAAGCTCATGAAGTGAGAGCTGTAGCGACGTCTCTCTCGTTTCATAAGAATATGTCGCATTAAAAAACATCATAGATACGACTTTTGGAGATGCAACTCAGTATTTGCATCTCATTACTTGAAAGACGTTCGTGTGACATATGAGAAAGTGTTTTTCTCTAGGTCCTTCGTATCGGCGGATCCGATTCTGGGTACGGGAGCCGACACCCAATCCTTAAATGTATATACTTTTCTTCTTTTTGGATATGGTCTGGAGTCTCTTCGAACAATGGAGGACTTGGTTTAGCACGGGCGGCCGTCTATGTTGTTCAGTAAGAGAATCTTGTCATATCCAATTAGATGAGTATAAATTTTTTTTTGAAAATTATGTATGTGTGCGTAGTGGTTTTGAGTTACGGTTGTTGTGACGAGTTCGGGGATAACTCGGAACAATCCTTAGTTCTAACATATGGTTAGATCAGGTGGTCGGGATTGGTTGTGTGCTCCTTCATAAGGTGTATTGTCATATAAGTGGATCAGCACCCATTGACAAAGTCCTTTTAGGCTCTGCCGAGTAAGCGGATAAGACCCCATCGGCAGACCCACAAGAACTCTTGGCCATAGATCATATATCTCGCTAAAGTTTCTTGAGGTGATTGCAGACTACTGGGCAAACACCCACGAAGTCTACCACCTATCAGGTAGGAACCAAGGTTTTATTTATACCTACAACATAGTTGTTTACCTGTCTATTCCATATAGTAGCTGTTCTCTACCCT
Organism: Macrobrachium nipponense; assembly: GCF_015104395.2. NCBI lineage: Eukaryota > Metazoa > Arthropoda > Malacostraca > Decapoda > Palaemonidae > Macrobrachium > Macrobrachium nipponense. Next base: position 35,454,357 of record NC_087221.1, on the reverse strand, counting down.
CCACCAAGAAGGGTGCCAATCAGCTATGTATATATCTGACAGGTAAAGTTGATTGTTATGAAAATGATATTGTTATGATACAATAAAGTTTCATACATACTTACCTGGCAGATATATACAATTAAAGGCCCACACCCAGCCTCCCGCAGGAGACAGGTGGAAGAGAGAAAATATGATAGAAAACGGGGGATGGTTCCTAGTCCTGCCGCCCAGGGCAGGCAGGTAGATCACCTGACCTACTGTAGCGAGTGGCGCGAAATTTGAATTTCTGTCGGGGACGACGGAGTCTTAGCTATGTATATATCTGCCAGGTAAGTATGTATGAAACTTTATTGTATAATAACAATATCATATTTCCAGAAACTCGTGACATGGAAGAGTCGAAGCTCACTTGTCGAAGAGTTGGCTACCATGTTTACAGTCCTGTAAATCATGCAGAAAACAATATTTTATACAATAAATCAAAGAAATTTATTAAAGAATGTAAATTAAATTACCATCTGTGGATTGGCATCACTGATGAACAGTCTGAAGGAGAATGGCACAAACTACTGATAACATCATTGTTAATGATCCTCCCTTTTGAATTATCTGAGCCTAACGGTGGTGATGGAGAGAACTGCGCATTGATGTTCCTTCCCAGTGGTTTATGGGTTGATACCTCATGTAAAATAAAGTGGGAAGCGTATGTTCCCTGCGAAGTCAGTCGTACGACTCCTCTTCGGTTGAGAGGGGCTTTTGCTTTGCAAATGAAGCGGAGACCTTCTATGAAGTCCTTGGATATAAAGGAGGTAAGCCCCTGATACATGGTTACTATGGGTACATGATCTTTAAAACCTCTGAAAGGGAATGGCAGATGTTTGATACAACAGTTAATGAAACGGTTGCTATTCTCCCAGCGCATTCTGAGGACTTCTATCCAATAAGACGCTGGAAGCTAGAAAGATCCATGTGCAAACACAACTCTGGTTCATTTATATTATTAAGCCTCACAGTCTGCGATAACTCTCAGTTCAGCTGCTCCAATGGTGATTGTATCCCAAAAGAAAAACGTTGCAATGGAAATGACAACTGCACTGACTTTTCTGATGAACATAACTGCACTTTGGTCAACCATGCCTTCTGGATACCGAGTCGAGCGTCAGCCTGACAACGAAACAAATGGAGAAGCCCTCCATCTCAGTGCTACTATCCACATTTTAAGATTTGTCGAGATTAGTAGCCTTCAGCAAACAATCAACCTTGAAATAACCATTGAGATCATGTGGAGAGACTCCCCGTTTGAGGTATGTCAATCTGGCAGATATATCGGATGCTAACAAGCTATCTGGTGAAGAGATATCACGCATCTGGACACCTGCTGTCAAATTTCCAAATACATATAATGGAAAGACGGAAATGTTGGAAGAAGAAATTAAGGTGAAAGAATTTGCCTCTCCACTGGAGCAAAATTTCAATGATGTCCTGATGAGTAAGTTGATGAAAGGTAAAAAAAGTAAAGGTAATTATAGTCATGTGCTGCATATAAATACAGTAGAAATCCATAGTAGTATCAGTCAGTAAACAAAGATTACTATATTTATAATTTGAAGAGACATACTTCGAAATCCATTTATTGGAATAGTTTATGGGTTAAGTACAGGCGGCCCGCGGTTAACGGCGCAATCACTCAACGGCGAATCGGTTTTACGCGGTCGTCAAAAATATTCATTAAAAAAATAAGGCATTTTAAAGGTATCTTTACGGCACAAAATTTTCTTAGTTAACAGCGCCGCTAGCGCCGTTGTCTAACGAGTTCATAAATACATATGTAGAAATGCCGTTCAGACCATAAAGGTTATGCAAATTATATTAACAAATTTTATGGAGAGTTATTACGTAGGTATTAGGGTAAAATATATGCCTCTGACGCTGTTCTATGCCGAAAATATCGAGAGTTACACAAGTGCAAATTTAGCTATGGATGTGTCGATTCATAATTGTTCATGCTTTTGTTTAAAATGTGTGTGAAAATGTATTACGTGAAAGGCATTTTTATTTCTGTAACAGAAATATGATACAAAGGCAGCTTTTGAAACTGCCCTTCACGATAGCAAATACGATGTTTTTTTTCATGTTCTTTCTTGTAAGCCGCCGCCTGCCGCTCTTCCGAAAATATCGATTTAAAAAAAAGTGCAAATTAGCGATCGATGTGTCGATTTTATAAATGTTTATGCTTTTATGTTTAAAATGTGTATGAAAATGTATTACGAATAGGGTATTTTTATTTCTGTGCAGAAATATGATAAAAAGGCAGCTTTTGAAACTCCCCTTCAAGTTATCGACTACGATGTGTTTTTCAAGTTCGTTCTTGTATGCCGCCGCAGCATACAAGAACGAACTTGAAAAACACATCATAGTCGATAACTTGAAGGGGAGTTTCAAAAAGCTGCCTTTTTATCAAATTTCTGCACAGAAATAAAAAATACCCTATTCGTAATACATGGTTTTCATACACATTTAAACATAAAAATCTAAACATTTATAAAATCGACACATCGATCGCTAATTTGCACTTTTTTTGCCGCCGTCTGCCGCTCTTCCAAAAATATCGAGTTAAAGAGAGAGAGAGAGAGAGAGAGAGAGAGAATTTAGCGATCGATGTGTCGATTTTTCAAATGTTTATGCTTTTATGTTTATAATGTGTATGAAAATATATTGCGTAAAGGTATTTTCATTTTTGTACAGAAATAAGATACAAATTAAGGCAGCCTTTGTAACTGCACTCCACGTTGTCAGGGGATGGTTTTTCATGTTCATTCCTGTCCGCCAGTTCCGAAAAATGCATTGTGTTATTTTATTAATTATGCATCTTTTCCATAAATCCTTTAAAAAGTTATACATTATTTCACTGTATCCAAGAATATTGTATGTATTCTCATATTATTGTATTTTAAAATACTACAGCAAACTTAAGCCCGTATTCCGCGGAGTGGCCAATGTTGTGGTTTGAAATCAGCTGATGAATACGAGTCTGTTTCACCATAACGCAATTCTGAGCGAATGCTCTTGCTTCTAGTTAGCATAAACGAATATCTAGATACTTGACTTATATGAGACAAAGTTATTTTTCCTTATACAGCGTGTTTTTAGGTGGAAAATATTTATTGAAGATGTCTCGTTGTGAATGTGAACTACTATTTTTTTCGTTAACAGATTACGTTGGCGGCATGTTTATTGCGTAACAAATTACGTGATTCCGTTCGCAATACGTAATCCTTTATATCATCGTAATACGAACTTTACGTTATTTATCTTATATCGGCGTGAAACCAACAGTAAAATGTGTTCTTTCAAGCACAGTAGTTTTGATTAAAATTATTTTATCCCAATTTTATCTATGGTTGTGTGTGATGGCAGACGTTTACTGCCAGTTTTATCCTGTTGCCGAGTACGATAATAGTCATTAGCAGCTTGAACAGTTTTCTCAGCTTCAGTCATAATTAGGTTTTAAATTTTAACGGTATATTTCCCGATTGATCTTTAATCTATATTGATCTCTGATCTATAGCGAATAAAGTTATTACATTAAGATATCTCAGTTCTATTCTATACATAACGCCATTTATAACAAATACGGTAATGTTGCCAACTGTAGTACGATGATCGAAATACAAGCCAAACATGTTATCCAGTTCGGTTGTACTTAGAAAAAAAAAAAAAAGTCGTTTCTCGTTCGGTTGTTCATGGTTGTACACGTTCACGCAACGAGTATAACGTTAAAACCATACTTTCACCATTCTCTTTTGCTGTTATTGAACTTATGTAACTAGAAGTGGATAAAGTTAGGCCATTGTAATTTGATCTCTCATAAAAATCGAACTATCAAGACTAATGATCGTAACCTGAACACTACAGATACTGTACACTGTATAAACGTTTATTATATCTTTACATACTCTAGACACCCATGTACTGTACAGTAAATTCTATAGTACTATACTGCATAATATAATTTTACTTATTGCGCCGTTGTGGGATTACGGCGCGTTTGACTGGTCTAGAGTTTCGAAAGAAGGTGTGCGGCGGCCGTAGGCTTTAAAATCGCTCAGCGTCGAAAATCGCTTGGCGTCGGTGGCCAGGAACGGAACCCCTGCCGCTAACCGAGGGCCGCCTGTATATTGTCTACAGCAGTTTTGGAAAAAATTAATAGTTTTCCAGTACATAGCAAGATCAAACTTGTCTTAGGATAAATTTCATGTATGGCTGTGAAGTACTTCCATGAGCTGCATAACAAAGGCATCACCCAATTTTTTTTCTTCTCTTTGCACTTGACCCATCTGCTTAAAGAGCAGTACATGTAATAAAGTGTTCATTTTGAAAGTTTATTAACAAGCAGATTCTATTACCTCGCTTGTCATGAATTTTTTCTCATTACTGACAGATTATGTATACAGCGGAGAGTCGGTCAGTTTGATACAGAGAAACCGTCACAGGTATGTATTATAAAAGTGCAGTTACACTGTCTTTATATGTATATAAGATAGTGTGACTTGTTCAAGTAAACAAGTCCCAAAATAGTCAGGGGGTCTGGGCCAGTTTCTTGGAAAATCCTTCCACATTGTATAAAAAACAATATTACTACGTATATTGGTGCTCAGTATTGAGAATTTATTATAGTATCAGAATGTTGTATGCTGTACATTGAAATTCCCTTGTTTCATTGGAAATTTGAAAAGCTTGATATTCCAAGTAATATACTTTCACATTAAGTAGAAAAGTTCATTCTCGTGTTTTGCATTGTGCGTAGCATAATTAGGTTTTCGAGGGATATTGTAATATGCTATTTTACTAAATTGAAATGAAACTGTACCTAAAAGGTATCTGTCTTTGCAGTGGTCATTTTATCTGCCACTTTGACGTATTCTACTACCCGTTTGATGTTCAAAAATGCGCCATCTTGCTTCAACTGGTGTCTGTGCGAACGAACTTGGTCACTTTTGGTAAAAACATGGTCTCTGTCCATTATAATGACACAAGAAACCTGCCAGAGTATTTCTTGGGTAGTCTCAAAATTCTTGTGACTGAAACAGGAATAAAAGAGAGCTACAGTACTTTAAAGGTCAACATTTTGAGGTTAATGAGATGTGTTGCTGCTTCATTTGGCTAAGACATACTAGTGGAATGCCTTCATGTCAGTGGATGTTTGATGTTTTGTCTTGATTTCATATTTAGTATGTATATATACTCCTCTTTTTTTTTTTTTTTTTTTTTTTTTTTTTTTTTTTTTTTTTTTTTTTTTTTTTTTTTTTTAATAATAAAAATTTTCAGCTGATTATTTCCATTCAGCCTGATACAATATGATTTTTAGTTTCTGATGTCTGCTTTTACCTCCGCAATGCATGATCTTTTTGTGTTAATAAACATTTTTCAGAGATTCAATTTGGGTAGCACAATTTAATTTTGCACTAAGGTCAGTACTGAATGGTTGTTGTACGTACTACGCAAAATGGCTTGTCACCTCAGCAAGTGGGTGTTTCACACGCTGACTTTCCTCCTAACCCTTTACAAAATATTTGTTTGCTCGGTTTGACTTCAGGTTTACAAGCAAATGGACAAAACTTAAATCATTGTTCATTTGTGGCTTTAGAGGATTCAACTTCTTTATAGTTAAACTTCTTTATAGTTACCAAAAGATATTCTATGCTTAACTTTCATACTTGATGCTTTCTGCAGTGTATACAATAGAAAGAGGGATTTTGATTTTATCATCGATAAACTACAAAATTGAATATTACTTCTTATTAAGAATTAGAGGAAAATTCTTGCTATCAGTGCCCACTTAATAGCAATTTAAATTGCCTGCTGTTCCAGTTATAATGACATTATATTTTTCCCCAGGTTCAGTTGGAACTACGCGGACAGTCATATAGTCTTGAACGTCTATCTTCCAACATCAATGTTGCAAATAATAGGATATTCCACACTATTCATAGATTTCGCAACACTGGATGTAAGTACAGTTTGGAAAGTTGCATAATTTAGATTATTAGAACAAGCAACAGTCTCAATGATTATCTAGTGATGATTAAAGGTATTCATTTGCTATTATTTGTTGTGTAGATATTGATAGTAAGAAGATCCAGCCCCACGCGTTTACTGTGACATGCCCATTCCTGGTCACCTCGTAAATTTCTTCTGTAGTATCTGAAGGGAAAAAATCTAATATTTAACAATTTACGCTTTGCTTTTCGTAATAGGGAAAATATGCTATATCGTTTGGGAAATAAAATGCTAAGTAACAATCCTTGCTATAAGTTAAGAATGTTATTCATCTGCAAGGATTAATACTTATAATAGCATTAACTTTGATCTGCAACAGTCTGTTATGATATGATATTGTTTAATTCAGTAAACAGGCTGTACTCTATATTATAAGTTTGCCTTCGTAAATATTCATATCATTAATAATGCATTTGCTTAATGCATTGAAGCTGGCCATAGTAGAACTAATGGGGCGTTTTCAATGAAGAATTTTTCAATGAAGAATTTTTATTTTCACACTTCTCGTGGCAATATAATCAATTAGCGGAAAATACATGGTTTATTGACAAAATTATTATCTTTTGATTATAATATTACCCTTGCTTATAATTATTATAGTCTGACTATTATTAATGATTATAGAAACTCACCTTATATTACTCGGTCTTCAGTTATGTATTCTGTCGTGACTTCTGCTAGTAAAAGTCCTTTCGTCATTGCATACGACTCGAGACCAAAATTGAACAAGGGCAAGCCTATCAGCACGATGCCGTTCGGCGAGAAATTCCTTCTTGGCTGGAATTCTATGAGGTATTCCTGCCTCATGCAGACGTCTTCGCACCGTCATAGCCGAAACATTTAATGCCAGACGTTCACAAATAGCAATAGTATTGGTAAAAGGATCTTCTTATGCTGCTCGTCGAATGTCGTAGTTATCCTAACGGGTGGTCATTCGTGGTGGAGGTCTTCGAACTGAAATACGTAATTAACATGCAGATAATCAAGATTAATTATGGCTGGTGTTTACTTATGGAACGCTATTTGGTATTCTGAGAAGTAAAGAGAAAGAATCACTATATAGTTCAAACAGGACCAAGGCAACTGTAATTTAGGTTTTCATAATTTCAAGGGGTTTATAAGGTTTATAGTTAAAAAAAATTAATAAATAAATGAAATGAATAAATGCTATCCAAAAGTCGGTCAATTTCCCAGTCTAAGCGTGCCTCCTTTTCCATTTATTTCATTGTTGTAGGGGAGACGTAAAGACGTTGTGCAAACAGCACATATTGAAAGCCCACTTTCTCGTAGAGCAAATTCACAGGTGCCCCGATAGAAGCCGAAGTGCAGTGGAAAAATCACTGAATTTCTAATCAGTTTTCTCCCATGTATACATAAAATTATTTTTTTTTTGTTCCCATTGTTTTTATGCTCATCCATTTCGTATGAAGTAGCTACTGTCGCATATCTTATGTAATATAAGCTGGTTAGGGGTAATTACGTTTGCTTTATGTCTATTACAATTAGAATCATAATTACCTGACCTGTTATCGAATTACAATTACAACTTCAATAATACTGAAAGACAAAACTCAAATATTGGAAAAATTTTTGTTTTCACAAAACTTTTTGCACAAAAAAAGGAAATAAATGGAATAAAAATTTTTTTAGAATTGGTAGCTGGCTTGTTAAGATTCTCTCTTAATAATATAATAAATAAATTGGTTAGCGACTCAAAACATTGCTCTATTGCATTTGGTTAAGATGAGTTCTCGAAAAGTAAGAGGGCTGCTCTAGGATAACAATTTCATATAAAGTACTTTATTTTTTGAACTTTTCAGTTACAATTACAATTACCATTAAGTATAAATAAAAACAACCGCAATTGCTGTTAACTTCAAAAACGTGTAATTAAAAACATTTCAGATAAATGACAATTACTCCAAGCCTGAATAAAAGGTAATGTTTATTTGTAATTGGTAAAGTTCTCTGTGGGTTTCACAGACAGTGCAGTCACGTTTTGGTCAAATAACACTGTAATGAAGACTGGTATCAGTACGAGATTTTGCTATAATTTTTCGGTATACAAGGCTTTAACTCTAATGAATGTCCGGTAAAAATGCTCAATTTTTATTTGTAACACATAGAGCAACTATAACCAGTTACCTATTCAAACCATTCTGTAGGCAATTGGCGGCTCTCTCTTTGCTAAAAAAAAAAAAAAAGTTGAAAAGTTGCGTGACAAACGGATTTCTGCTACCATGCCGACAGTTATGTTCCTAGGCGGCCATCTCTTCTTCACCTTCGTAATACAAGCATATGACTGATGCCTTGAGTCCAAATGAAGATTGCGAAGGAGGTAACCAAACACAAGTATAACAGTAGCTTTACCATCAATCACAGTGTCTATCGTTCTACTACTCCACCATACATGAAGATATCTCTCACTCTAATAATTATAATCATTTACTCCTAACCCAAGTCAATAGTCACTAAAGAAAGAAAAAAAATTTGACCTTAAAATAAAAATAGTAATAGCTACTACTACTGCTGCTGATGCTAATAATAATAGTAAAAAAAGACTAAAAAAAATTATATTACTGGTTATTATTATTAATAATTAATTAATATTGATCCCTTTTTTTCAACGTAGACCAAAAGTAATAAATATATCCATGCCTAAGGTAAGGTAGTACGGTACGGAATTTGCACATCTTTTCCGTACCTGAACTATACCGTACCATACTTTGGTAAAATTGTCATTGCTTAATTCCGTACCGTACACATAGGCTAAATATCAACCGTGCCGTACCGTACCGTAATGCCAGCCTTGCTGGCAGGTAACAACCGAATGAATCGTTAGATATAAACAACATTGTAAATTATTATTATTCGATTACATAGATGGATAGATAAAAAAAATCGTACAAAATATACTTAAACTGAAGTAACATTCAGAGAGAGAGAGAGAGAGAGAGAGAGAGAGAGAGAGAGAGAGAAGAGAGGTGGGAGAGGAGGTGAGGGAAGGAAGGGGAAGGGGAAGGGGTGGAAGTGGGGGTGGAGGGAGAGGGTAGGCGAAGTTTTTTTTATACTGTTGTGTTCATATCCATTTCTGGCTAATCGAGCCTTTTGCCTCTTCGTACAGGACAAGTGTCTATTCTTTATAATTTGTGATTCATGATACTCTATAAATTACGGTACTGGTGTAGTACACTATAGCAAAATATCGTACTTATATGAATCTTAGTTACAGAGAAATAGGTTAGAGAATTCGCGAACACTTTTATCGAGCTCATTTACGAGGCAGTGCTCAACGGTATTCAGTTCTCAATGTAATTATTAACAGGAACAATAATTACGTGAGGCTTATTATATTTTACAGTAGTATCTTTATTTCATACCATGGTGATTATGATCCCTATTGGCTAATCCTACAATCGAGAAACGATATAATGATATATGAAGCATGGTAATGTTTTACTCGACTCGAAACAGAGTCTGAATCCCAACGGAGGTGAGATCCTCAGTAGGATTTTTAAATGGGTCAGACTTCATACCACTCACCATGAATCGAAGGGACACAAATCTGGCGCTGCGAGGACGAATTGTCACTTTACGCGACAATGGTTTCTCGATACGAGCCATTGCACGTGATGTTGGTGTGTCCCCCACCACGGTACAGTTGTGGATAAGGTGGGAGGAGAGTGGGAACTTGAACGACTTGCGTAAGTTGTTTATGCTGAATGATTGGTGGATATGTTACATTGTTCATGGTTATTTAACCTGAAAGTTTCTTTCTTAAATGTATTTCGTCTCGCTATTGTAATTTAGGTTAGACTACAGATATCCACAGCGATTCCAACACCACAGTAATATTTCAGGTGTACCTCCATAATTCCACACCGGTGGGTGGTTGGCCTTGCCGACTTCAACCATGAACAAAGTTAGATAGTCGATTGAGTTGTCTCGGTAAAATTAAGCCTATAAGAGCATTTTATTTGTGCCCACCCCGTCACAGTCATTGTGTGTCTTATGATAACTATAGTTTATATATTAAATGTAATTTCATTGATGGCTCAGGAATGATTTACAGTTTTAATAACCACCAACCAAATTGAGAATATTATGGATATATGTAATCTCGTTCTATTTGATATGCTTTTGGAACCAAAAATATACGGCCATGTTTACTAAATTATGATCAACCCATCAAGTACAAAATTCGAAGAATCTAGAATTGACTGCGATGTTATAAAATTATAAGTTAAACATTTAAGATAATATATTCTCTTAGCTAGGCCAGGGGGGTCCACGGGAAAACCACCCAGATGAGGATGACGCCATTATCAGGGCGGCTCCGAGAGCAACCCTTAACCAACGCCGAGGCCATTCATGAAGACGCCTTGGATTAGAAGTGTCATCGATGACAGTACAACGCAGACTCTATGCTGCTGGGATTCATCACAGAGCTCCAGCGACGAAGGAGCTCTTGACGGAGCGACATTAGGCAGGAAGGCTTGATTTTGCCCAACGTCATGCTAATAAGGGTTTGGACTTTTGGGGCAGGGTCATCTCTACTGACGAGAAGTGCTTCTCGTCCACATCGCATGGGAAGCTGCATTGTTGGCGAACAAATAGAACTCGGTATGATAAGCAAAATCATTACTTGCATCAATCATCAATTCCATTCTTCTTTTTATTAATTATTAATCTTCAGATTTTGTTCCACGGAAGTGGACTGTCAAAATATATAAAGGGAGTAAACATAAATAAGAGTGCTATTTCTGAGATAAATATTAGGTAAGGGACAGTTGCATCATTTGCTCTTTTTCCTCAAAGATAATTAAATAAATAATTAGACAATAGAATTCTTTCAGTGTTGTTCATCACTGAAAATTTAAATTCTCCAAAGGTATATATGATTTGTATTATACACCCCATTTTTTTTATTTTTTTCTCATTGAGATGTGAACCCCGTGACATCGTTGAGGTGGTTCGATCCGGCCATGTCACCTGCAACGTAATGGGGCTGGGTGTGTCTGCATGGTATGGGTGATGTGGTTCCGTATCGAGGG
>NC_087221.1:35387584-35442761 GCF_015104395.2 Macrobrachium nipponense | reverse complement strand
ACATAACGTTTAACGCACTTCTTCCATATGCCATTCATACACTTCTCCGTCACAGTCTCCCAGGCAGAAGACACATTCTGATAGCATGCAGAATATTGTAGCGTTTCCAAAATTCTCGTGGGATAGTTCTGGGTCGGCATCTAGAGCAGCTATGGCTTGCGCAAAGGTGATTCTTAAATAGTTGTTTGCCTTAAATGTTGCAATCGAACCTTGGTCCATAGGTTGAAGAATTGGAGTGGTGTTGTGGCAAAAAAACCACTTTCACATCAGGATTCAGATCAGCTAAGTGAGGTGGATGTCCAGGCGCATTATCGAGCAGCAGTAAAATATTGAAAGGAATTCCTTTCTCTAGGCAGTATTCACGCACTTGAGGAATGAAACAGTTGACAAACCCAGTCTTCAAAAGTGTCTGCGTCATCCATGCCTTACGGTTAGAGCGAAAGTAGACAGGCAAAGTGTACTTGCTTACATTCTTGAACGCTCGTGGGGTTTTCTGAATGATAAATTAAAAAGGGTTTCAGCTTGAACCCCGCGACATTCCCACCAGCAGTAGAGTCAGCCTATCCTTAAAAGCTTTAAATCCTGGCATGCTACTGGCTTCCTTATGGATATAAGTGCGTTTCTGGCATTCGTTTCCAGAACAAGCCTGTTTTCATCAACATTAAATAGTTTGTTCTGGAAGATTCCTCGTCCGTAATCATTTCATTCCTCATCCGCAATCATTCCTCATCCGCACTCGCTGCTTCTCCAGTCACTCGAACACTATGCAGCTGGAATCGTTTTTTGAACCTCTTGAACCAGCCAACGCTTGCCAAAAATTCTTGCTTATACTCTACTCCAGCACGTTTCCTTCAAAGTCTGAAACAGACTTCTAGCCTTCATCTGCACAGTAAATAGGCTTAACGGTGTCCTTTTTTGGATTTGATCTTCCATCCAAACATGCAATAATTTTTCCATTTCATGGATGGGCAGTGCGTTGTTTCGTAATCACTGTCGATCGCATGGGTGCAGAACCTTTCACAGCATCAGAATCCTTTCCTTATCCTTAAGAATCGTGGACACAGTAGAATGAGATAACTTCATATCACGTGCGATCACATTCACTTTCTTCCCTTCTTCGAACTGCTTAATCACTGTCATTTTTGTGTCCAAGTCAATGGCCTTCCTTTCCTTCTTGGCATGTTGAGAAGTAGATAAACACAGTTTCCTCTTGGCAGACATTTCAAAAATGATCAAAATTAACACAAAGTTATTGAAAAATGAACACAGCAGAGCGAGAGATGCGTTCAGTACGGAGCTACAGGCAACACTGAGTGAGCGCGGGACCCGAGAGATGCACGGATGCCGCAGGAAAAAGTATCGTACTTTCGTATGCACGTTCTGCCGAAAAGGGTGAAAATAATAGTCGTAAAGTCGATCAGACGTAAGTTGTATAGGTCGTAAGTCGGTCATTACCTGTACAAGTATTTAGTACTGTGTGGAGTAGAGTATCAAAAGGTTTACACTTATTAATTGATTCCATGTTTGATACTTATCCTATGAGAAAATCATTCCATAATCTGTAGTTGATATATTTTTTTTCGAAGTCTCAATATAAAGAGTTATTTTTTTGCTGTAGTTTAAACTGCGCTTGTATTGATTGCTGAAATAAAAAAAAAATAAATAAAATGAATATTTCCAGGGATCTAGTCCAGGGGATCTAGTCCAGAGAACTAGTCCAGGAGTTCTGAAGACTAGGTAAATTAATCAAGTCCAGGAGACTAGGCCTGGGAGAAATTTGGCATGATGTAATGAGTAATAAAGAAACACGCTGAGTACCAGGAATTTTCTTCAATACCCCTAAAATGGAATTCAGCACTTCAACTACCTCCCAGTGGGAAGACCTCACCTGGCCTCATCAGTAGTAAGACCCATACTCACAAGGAATATCATGGAATAGCAGGTAGGACAGGCCTACCCTATTTTCCAGGCAGCGTAAACGATAGTCTTCATACCCACCGTGTCAACTATGACAGTACCATTCTCCGACCTGTGTCTCCAGGCAAGAAGACTGACAACAGTGCATATGTACAATAGTATTATTCTTCTCGTATCTTAATGTCGTGGCGGGGAAAAACCGCCCGTGACATTTGGTGGCAGCTGTGTTGGATCTGTAGCCCAGTGCTATTGATCCAGACCCACTGTGCCTATATATATTATGTAGGTCACTTATAATGTTTTGTCGTATTGTATGCATTTCATTATACAATATTGTTGATTTTTGTCTGATTAAGGTCATGACTTATTTACATGCATATTCATTATTTCTGTAGGGAGATGTATGGCATTGCCTCTTGATGTAGTTTACATTGTATTATTTGATTATATATGTAAGTGTTTGAAATATTGTAGCAATGGCGACTGGCACTGATGAATCATATATAGATCTAATTCAGTTAGAACAAGAAACACAACAAACATTACAGACAGTTAAGAGCTTCACTCAATCCTACCAGGACGTTTGGTCTCAAGTGGGAGATTTATCAAGTCAAATCAAGAACTTGGACCTGAAGTTGGTTGACATGCAGGGGACAATACAACACTTAACCTCCATCCATAACACTCAACCATCCATAATGTCTACACCACAAACGTCTCACATTCCAGGTAATGAACCAAGGAATGATGTAAAACATTTTGTACAAGAATTCACATAGTGCCCTAGTTGGGAATGCAATTGTGTCTTATGGGTCTTGTCTTATAGGAAATTGTCAGAGTTTTGCTCTTGTAGTACTGGTTTGGTACATCTTAGAGGATAGAGTACACCACTTTCCAAACCCCTTTGAGATTCAAGTTTAGAGTCTTTTCTAGCCAATAGCGCTGGTGAGTTTGATAATCATTAGGACGCCTCAATAGGAGTAAATTCTCTCTACACATGTGGAGAACTCTTTTGTTGCAGAGTGATGTGACATCCTGTGTAAGTGGAGTCAATCTAACCCCAGTATTAGGCTAGACAAAGCTATTAGGAAAGCTGTATTGAACGCACACCTATAGGGTAGTGTCCCGATTTAGTACTCAAGTATATCCTTGCTTTATGTTGTTGCAAGAGCCCCTTTAGTCTCTAGTTGAGATCATTGCTTGTTTCTACTGTACAAGACCTGTTTTTCCGCAGTCGCAGACCCATCTAAGGAGCTGTTTGGTTCCGTTAGGAAAAGTTGTCCTTGATATTAGAGTGGACATGAATCAATTCTTCCCCGAGGGAAAAGCTTTGTAATGGGAAAAACATATTTCTTTAATTATTAGTGATTTATTTAGGAATTGATTCATCATCCTCCTCTAATATCTTTACACTGCTATTGTAAGTGATTGGAACTGTGAAATGTTTTCGTTTCTGTTGTGGACGAGTGTGGCAGTGTAGCCAGTCCCTTGTTTTGTTTTTCTCTCACTCGAGTATGGGAGCGCTGCCCTGAATCTTTCGTCTGCATTTTGGTAACACTAGCAACACATGTAAGAATCACGAATGCTCTCGAGTGTTAGGACGTCAACCGGTCCATTCTTTTTCATTTTTGGCTATTTTTACCAAATTAATGATGCAAATGATATCTATCCCTTGCGAGGTAAGCTTTTAAAGTTGTAATATTACCATTAGTTCATTAGATAGAACAGATCACTATCGTGGAAGAACAGTAGCAGACGAGAATTCAAGTGCAGAGTTGCCTGCCCAGTCAGACATGTTGCAGTGCCTTAACGAGAAAGATTTTCATTGTCGTGAAAGATACTTCACGTTCATTAATTGTCATGAAATTTTGCTGTGTTAGTTTGAGTTGTAACTTAGCGTTTGACAGGGTTGAAAACATTAAAAAAAGCAGTTATAAGTGTTTTGTTTGTATAAAGTTTTTGCAAATACCAGTGCCAAAGGGTACCTCTCATGGAAATTTCCACTGCTGAGCATGATCTTAGACTAGGCTATACAGTAATTTAAGAAGGCCTACCCTAGACTAATTCTTTTGAATGAGGAATTATGACTATTTTTGATAAATATTAGTAGGCTATATGTATATAAATTCATGGAAAACTTAAATTACATAGAACTTAGCCTGTACCCTCATTAAACTAACCTAACTTGTGGCCTATTGTAACCTAGTCAAATATCAGCCAAGTAAACTTTGCATAGGCTATCCTTAACGATTTCTGAAGAAGCTTAGGCTAGACTATATCCTGTTTAAAGGCACCTTAGCCTAATTTTACCTCATTTTAGTTTTAGTTTTTTCTCAGAAATCTTTCAGGTAACCTTATCCATTGAATTATTGTGTACAAGTATTTAGTACTGTGTGGAGTAGAGTATCAAAAGGTTTACACTTATTAATTGATTCCATGTTTGATACTTATCCTATGAGAAAATCAATTCCATAATCTGTAGTTGATATATTTTTTTTTTGAAGTCTCAATATAAAGAGTTATTTTTTTGTTGTAGTTTTAAACTGCGCTTGTATTGATTGCTGGAAATAAAAATTAAATAAAATGAATATTTCCAGGGATCTAGTCCAGGGGATCTAGTCCAGAGAACTAGTCCAGGAGTTCTGAAGACTAGGTAAATTAATCAAGACTAGGTAAATTAATCAAGTCCAGGAGACTAGGCCTGGGAGAAATTTGGCATGATGTAATGAGTAATAAAGAAACACGCTGAGTACCAGGAATTTTCTTCAATACCCCTAAAATGGAATTCAGCACTTCAACTACCTCCCAGTGGGAAGACCTCACCTGGCCTCATCAGTAGTAAGACCCATACTCACAAGGAATATCATGGAATAGCAGGTAGGACAGGCCTACCCTATTTTCCAGGCAGCGTAAACGATAGTCTTCATACCCACCGTGTCAACTATGACTACCATTCTCCGACCTGTGTCTCCAGGCAAGAAGACTGACAACAGTGCATATGTACAATAGTATTATTCTTGTCGTATCTTAATGTCGTGGCAGGGAAAAACCGCCCGTGACACTCCGTTGCCTGGCAGTACTTCCTTCGGCTTCTTCCGTTCAGTCTGCATCGAAAAGGCAGGAAGGCGCCATCTCACTGTTCCGCCTGTCACTTCAGTGGTAGTTCAGACTGGCTTCACAGCTCCAAGTTAGTTATTGGTATGTCATACAAGTAAGGACGTGTATATGTAGGTGTATATATATATATATATATATATATATATATATATATAGTATATATATATATATATATATTACAATTTGTGTGCGTGCTCGTGTTTTTTTAACAGACACAATTTCTCTGACAAAAGAGCAACTCCCAAAAAACGAAGTGATAACTGACACATTCACACTTTAGCTGTTGACATCTGTGTGTCAGTAATGTTGAGTGTAGGATTATCAACACCATTTTAGAATAGCGTCTATTATGAAAAGGTGTTTTACCGAGAAAAAATAAACATGCCTATGTTAGGGTAGAATGAAGGCAAATGTAATGGAAACATTTGGATTTCGTTTAAGATAATTTGCGTCGGATACTAATGAAAATTACTCGGGCGTATTCCGCTACCAAAGAAAAGTTTCATATAAAAATCTTCAGTAAGTGATACAGACGTCCTGACGCCTTTGGCAGTGGTGATTTAAGGGTGCTCTTCTACAATTTATAAACAATTCATTAGTAACATAGATTTTCCTCCTGCATGAATAAGAAATGTAAAGACCGGTTTTTTTTTTTTCCTGGTGTACGTAATAATACGTACTCGTGCGTTAGCATATTATAACACATACGCTTCAGTCCACGGTTGGTAACCACTGGCTTTTGGATATCAGTATCTTTTTATTTTTCATTTAGTTTTCCAGTTTGTCTTGCAATTGCTCCTCAATTAGTTTTCTAGTTTGTCCTACAATTGCACCTCAATTAGTTTTTTTCAATTATAAGAATGATTTAGTTGTTCAAGATAATCCCAATCACTTTCAGCTCTTGGAATAGAAATGTTATGAATTATTTTGTTTATTATATAAATTTGCATCTGGTTTAATTAGCACCAAATTCCAAATTAGGTTCATTTTAAAAGTCGGTTTTCTTTTGTCCTTTCCCGGTTGAGGCTGGTCGCATTTCTACGAGAAAACGGCAGCGTAGCGATCAGGATTTGTATTGATGGCGGTAACGTGGGTACTGCTAATTGCTTATATTTTTTCTGTATTGTTATTATTATTATTATTATTATTATTTTTATTATTATTATTATTAGCGTAAGTGAAATACTTTTTCCCTATTATGTAGTAAGAGTTACTGAGGGAGAGTAAGGTACATTATATGTCGGTGTTTTTCTATTACAGAGGCATCCAGCTGCCCATGAAGACCAAACAGAAATGAAGGCTAAGTTATACAACCTTTGCCTTTTTGTATCTTTATTAGTTAACAAAGGTAAGACTGGTGATGGCGCCTTGCCATTAGTCTCTAGGTATGTACCCTTAATGTTTCATGCTTAAGTCTGTGTACTGTATACACACACACACACACACACACACACTTGAATTCTCCAGAAGGTTCATTTATGATAGGTGTAAATGACGCCTCACACGAAGAGTATGTCCTGAAATGAATTAAGGGGAAAGTCTCAGGGTTTGGTTTGGCGCTGTTGACATCGTACATATCATGCCTCAGGACACGTCACTTGTGGCGTTTATTTACATGCAGTGACTGTTCTTGAAATGGCCCGGCGAATCAAATATTTGTCATATAAAATTTCTATGTTAACTACTGCATAAGGGCCTTGTTTGATTAATTTTGCCTTAGCAGTGTAGTCCCCGTAGGCAGCTATTGTAGGCATTACTACAGGTTTTTTTTGCAACGTCTCTTTGGCCTGTAGCTGTAACCCCTTTCATTCCTTTTACTGTACCTTCATTCATATTATCCTTCTTCCGTTTTCCTATCCACCCTCTCTTAACCATTATTTCATAGCGCAATTGCCACGTTTTCCTCATGTTACACCTTCTGAACCTACTTATTCTCAATGTCTAAGATTGGGCTAAACAGGGATTTCGTGACGCGTAGACTGCAACTTACATTTTAGGAAGAGTCCTCATTATATATATTTTGCATTCCTCCTCCTTATTTTTTTATTTATTTAATTTTTTATTTCTTTATTTATTCATTTTTTTTTTTTTGCCAAATATCTCTTGACTGCCTGTTTTGTTTTTCCACACTTCGACATTACAAGTCGTGTTACATCATAATAATAACAGTCGAATGAGCAAACAATATCTACATTGTGGTTGTATATCATTGATAAACATAGAAAAAGGTTTCGCTGTTTTAAACTTGGCTTCTAATTTGAATTTGGGGTGGACGATGTAAAAACTTGACGGTTTTCAAAGGTAGAAATATGATAATTTCCTACTAGACGCTGTAGTTAAATAACTCCAAAGTTATCCGAATCTCAAATTAAATATTCTGGAAGCAGTTTCGTAGCTCTGTTGAGTTGTGTTCTGGTTTCCTCAAAACTTTTTTTTTCTTGCCATTTTTATTTATATATAAATTTATAAGGGTGTTAGTGCTGAAACAAGACTTGTATTTTGGAAAATTTGGAAATTACAATGAAAATAGAATGAATTTAAAAAAATCATATACTAACAAACGTAACAAAGAAGCTCTTATATACGTAGATGTCAAATTTTATTATTTTTAAAGCTTGTAAAGGCTTCCAGAATGTGTAATGTTGCTTTGGGTGATAAAGGCTTCCAGAATGCATTGGAGCTTTGAACACATGATTTTACCTTTCCTCTATATTCACTGTCTACTTAACGTTCTCTGACTTTATCTACTACAAGAATAATTTTATGATGCACTTGCTGATGAAGGTGGTTTGAAGTATGATACTTATTTTAATTGTGGCAGTTAAATATAAATCTGCATTTTATATTTAATTGCCTTGCATATGGCAGTCTTCATCGCTGAGCCTTCAATAATAATTACAGGGGATTTCGTAGACTCCTGTAGGGGTTGTGATTAGTCATATGATGGATTCACTGGAAAATGTCTCTCTGAAAGATTAACTCAACATAAGTGGTTATTCAGAAATGGACAACATAGTTCGGCAATTTTCCATCATATAAATAACGTGACCCATACCATGGATTGGAGCTCATCCCGAATTTGATACAAATGTCAGATGGTATGACCAACTTTTCCAATGGAGCCTGGGACTCTGACCATATAGACAATATCTTCCATAAGGCAACGATGAGGCAGATTAAGACAGTTGACAGAACCGTCAGATTAGAAGTGACCCCAGGCATCATCTAGGGCAGGGGTGTCAAACTCCTGGCCTGCAGGATGGTCTAAGTGGCTCGCGAGGTGCCAAGAGATTTTTCAACTCGAGCTACTATAACTGTTAGAACTGAGTTACTAAACTGTTAAAACAAGACATAATAAGTTTTACCTTTCATTCATATGACAATAATTTATTAATTTATTTCATATTATAATTACCTGGCAATAAGGATCTTTTATTGCAAATCTTAATAAATGAGTCATAAGAAATCTTTGATGGCCCTCGAGACCATAACCAAGTGCATAATTGGCCCTCGAAAGGATTTGAGTTTGACACTCCTAATCTAAGGGCATATCTCCCACTAAATATTTCGCCAGTGTAACTTCTTTCATTTACTACTTGATAAGGGTGGGAGTCAGTCCACCGAAATATAGTCCTTAGCTTTAAACCAGAGTGTTTTAAAGGGCCTTTTATACTTTAGATGTATCCTGTTTTAACATAAGAATGTATTTACATACACACATATATACATATATATAATCATTATTGTTGTAAAAATGCATCCAGTAATCATCGTTGGTCTTTTTTGTGTAATTGAAACGAAACAGTAAAAACATTTGGGGCGAACTGGCTCTGCAAATAGAACGAACACACACTGGGCGATTATGCATTTGGGGCGAGAGGATATTTATGTTCTTTCAGGCAATTTGATATTTACATGGCCTGTTCGCGTAATTAGATTGGCGGGTCGCAGTCATTTATTGTAAATAGCTTTTATGGCGTTTCTTCTATCTTCACACTTGGTTATTAAACTTATTAGTTGAGACCAGTGGCTTCGCTGCATTGCTTAGTGATTTATATGTTTCTAATTACCCTTTCTCTTGTGCGCTTTTTGGGAATACATAGGCACTCCTCTGTGGAGTTAGTTTTGAAAAAAAAAAAAAAAAAAAAGGCTATTGCACATTCCCTGAACTGGCGTGCGTAGCTATAATTAACGTTTCTTACCACGAGGCTCAAGGGTGGCATAGATAATCCTTGCGTGACCTGATGTGTGTGTGTGTAAATAAATTCTTCTGTTAAAACAGGATACATCTAAAGTATAAAAGGCCCATTAGGGTAGTCTCCACTTTGGGGGGGTCCCGATTGTAAAAAATCATAAAAAATATTTGCCAAAAATACACTAATCAAGACAGGCTAATGAAATTTTCAGGCATTATTAGCACTATAATAATGCATATTCTCTGTGATTTTTATCATCCTACAGGGAAAATTAATGATTTTATGAAAAAAAATGTGAAAAAACGGAAATTTCCGGGCCCTTGTACTGAAGGTTATTTGGTGATTGGTGAGAAACTACAGTCTTGAATAGAAATTCAGTCTGACAGAATGTTGGTATATCCACCTGGAACATGCACAAAAAAAATTATCAAAATAGAACAGTAAATAAGCACGTAATAACAAAAAAAAGAGCAACAACTTCGTAAGTTCAGCGAAAGCCCCGCCGAAAAATCAGACTATAGCTAGGAAGAAATATTCAGGAAAAATTCAAATCTCGATTTAGGGACAAAACCTTTTGAGAGTTTGTAGTTATTATGTCACTTGATAGCCTAAAACATCTAAAAATTATATTATTTAGGACAATCAAAGAAAAAACCACCCCCCACCCTTTTTTGTTTTTGGGGGGGGGGGTTTCTTTGATTGTCCTAAATAATATAATTTTTAGATGTTTTAGGCTATCAAGTGACATGGTCAGAGTCCCAGGCTCCATTGGAAAGGTTGGTCATACCATCTGAATTTGAACGGCCATCCTGATTCCTAAATCCTCTTGTCTTCAATGTACATCAAACCTTCTGGTGCATATGTCAACCAAGTTTAGTTTTGAATCCTTATCTGGTTTATAATCTTACACCGAAATCATAAGTCTGTTCCGCCATCATCCAGATTATATAGCATGAGAATTGTGTAGATGGTAGAATTGTGTTCCACTGTCAGCGTAAATTTGAATAACAGTGACACGTAACTCAATTCCTGTATATTCCTCAGGAATATAGATCATATTTTCACATCAGTAAAGACTTCGTTACGTTCATGTTATTGCAGTTTTATTGCATTAGTGTACTGTCTAACATGGAAACATTTAGTTCTAGTACAGAAAAGATAAGAAAATTTCACAAGCTTGTTAACCCTTCTCTGAAAATTTGTTGCAAATAATTTGGACTGAAACTCTGCAGTGCAAGTTACAAAGTATTTGTATAGTTATTTCTTTTGTTAAGTCTTGGGCTTGAAGCTTCGTGATAACGTAAATGGGCAAATACAGAACTTTTTGTCAACAAAAGAGCATTCCTTCATTCATCTGACCCATTCCTGGGCTTGTCTTGAGCGCCGCCTAATATAGGATTGCTCTTTTAATTCCTTCCTGTACTTGCCTTATCCTGCTTCATAATATGCAGGGTGCTTCATTTTTGTACCGTGTAAACTGATAGTCTTTGTGGGTACGTAATGACCTCAACGTCTGTCACAAAATCCTCAACGAGAAACTGTATAGGTGCATATTGTACTGAGCGAATTAAAGTACAGAGGGCTGCAGAATTGTTTACATTTTGGTGTCCCCTTTGAATGCACATGTTCACGTAGTAAGCATCATCATATTTACGCAAATCGCGCTTGGCGCCCTGTGTAGTTTCTTACCTAATTCATTCTAGTCCTAGTTACGTAGTATACATTCCTTTGTGTACTATTGTTGCGTTTTAGCATGTTTTCAGTTCTTCATGGACTGATACTTCTCCTGTCTTAATTATTCTTGCCTGTTTCATTACAACTAGAGCTAGTTATGTTTCTGGTCGAACATCTCATTTTTTATTAGCGCTGATCTTAATAAATATTGAGCTCCTAGTACGGTTACCCATATATGGTTCTTAATTCCTTCATTATTGTTACTTGTGCATAATTGCTGATGAGGTCATGCTCACGCGAGTGTTGAATAACACTTCCTCCTTTCATGCTGAACATTTGCTAGATTTCATTTGAAATTTTGCTTGACACGTACTTGTGCTGATATGGTTAACATAATTCTTTTTACTACCGAGCTTCTGGCCGCTAACCTTACATATCATCATTCTTAATTCATAATTGTCCTCATTGCCTTCTCCGGCACCCCTGTACATGCACAATCTTCTCCTGTTTGTTTCATATATGTTTCGGAATTATAAATCTCGTTTAACCGTTGCTTGCTCTTGGCTCCACACATCTTGTAACTGATAGCGCCTTGTTTGACGCCTATTTTTGTTTGCGTGCATATTGAGTAGTTTTTACATTCTCGTTTAATCCCTTTTTTCGATTAGTTTCGTTCATCTACTAACCCTCTTCAGTTTTAATCCAGTTTGCCCTTTGCTGCATATTTGAAAATTACTTCCATTATGGTGACTTTATGTATACCTTGTAGTTCTTGTCTTCTGTGACGTCATGGTTGTGTTTCTTTTGCGCATGCTGCATTTATTGTTGTGAATTATGGTTGTTAATGCCTCAGTTAACGCCTACGAAAAAGTACAACTTAAATTTACCTGCCATTTTAACTGCTTCATCCGACTTGAATATCTCCTAATGCTTAACTTTCTTCATCGCCAGCTTTTGCTTTTGTGCCTTAATGTGGAAACCTTGAATGCCTCCAGGAATCGGAGGAACCGTGAAGGTGTTTGGAATGCCGACTGATAACTGGCCAGTTCCGACAATAGACGTGGTAATACGGTATAATCTCTCTCAAAGAATATCCCCGGTAAGAAAACGCATGTTTTAGTTTTCTCAGATATGTCAGGCTGATGATAAATGGATTGTAATTTTTCTAAACCCCTCACATCACACCTGCATAGCTTTACACATGCCATTGATACTTATTTTGTTTTAGTTGTAATATATGTCTGTTAAGCAGAAAAAGAAACCAAAAATGTCTCAACAACTTTATAAATTTCTCTCAATCTCTTAAATATATATAGTGTGGAGAGTGATCTCAAGATCTTTACCTATGTAGTCTTTACATAGGAGAGTTGCTGAGGATTTAAATCTACATGTGAAAATTATCATTCAAGATCAGATTGTTAATCATTTTCATTGATAATGAGATGCATTGTTTTATGGCATTTGTGTTACGTAAGGATACCATCAGTATATTGTAAACTTATAATGCCTCTTCGCATCAACACAATACTTGACATCGTCGATGCACAATCAATGGCCTAATTGTGGCCAGTAGTCTTATCGTGATTCGGAACATTGTTTTGACAAAGACAACAAATTCTCCCCTTTTGAAAAGAGTTGGTAATTGTGTTCCTTAGTTCAGAACACAAATCGTTAACATTTCAATAGTACCACCAACAATAAGAAATCATTAGTCGTAAGTCTTTAGAACAATAATGTTTATCCTTATTGTCACTTGCGTTAATGATAAAAGAAAATTAGAGAGGAATTATTAAAGGCTTTTCATCCTTTTCTATGAAGGAATGTGGTTATGTCCGTTGCTTTTTACAGTTACAAGATTTCCTTATTTGCATAATAATTAATGGTTATTATGATTGAAAGTAAGTTGCTATTTTATGTACATGGCCTGAGAATGTCAGTTATCTCTATTCTGAAAAAAGTGAAGCTTTTGAATAGATCGCTGCTGTTTATTTCAAAATTTATTTAGTAAGCACAGGAAGGACACCTTCAAAGGTAAATAGAAACCGTGCCAGTAAATTTACTTTGAGAACATTAACGCTTAAAAACGGTTCTGTGAATACTCAGAGAAGTAAGTATCTTTGTAATTTGAACATGAAATGCATTAACTTTGTTCCTTACATGTCCCCGGGGAATGATTTACCTTAGTAAATCAAGAAGTTGTAATGATTACAGTGTAGTACTCTCATTTTTTAAACTTGTCATTGTTGTCTGCAGTGCACTGTAGTGTATAAATATTTAAATCAGAAAAACAGAAAATGGCAGTCTTTAAAACTTGTCGACTGCACAGAAATTTCTATATTTAAAAACGTCTTGACAATGCGTGTATTATCAGATCGAAGAGGAATGCAACATGGATTTTACTATAATGGCGTGAGGCAGTTTGGTTTCATCACAAACTTCACTAGCCCTGTTAGGCTAAATGAGTGGACTCATTACTGTCACATTTTTGAGGAAGGATTTTATAAAGGATATGTCAATGGAGAGAAGAAAGCAACTGGCAAAGTTGTTAGCGATAAAACCATTGCTTTTAATGGAATTATTACTTATGGACGAGAGCAAGATATACCTGCTGGTGGATATGCAGTTGACCAGTGTTTCAGAGGGTACTTTTCTCAGTTTAACATCTGGAAGAAGGTAATTACTGAAGGCGAGATCTCAAAGCAGGCTGCTTGCCAGCAACTTATCCTAGGGGATGTATTTTCTCTTGATCGAGAAGATGTAGAAGTATTTGGGGCAACTGTTGAAGAAGCTGATATAAAAGAACTGTGTAAACAAGAGGTAGAATATGTCATATTTCCAGAAACTCTTGACATGGAAGAGTCGAAGCTCACTTGTCGAAGAGTTGGCTACCATGTTTACAGTCCTGTAAATCATGCAGAAAACAATATTTTATACAATAAATCAAAGAAATTTATTAAAGAATGTAAATTAAATTACCATCTGTGGATTGGCATCACTGATGAACAGTCTGAAGGAGAATGGCACAAACTTACTGATAACATCATTGTTAATGATCCTCCTTTTGAATTATCTGAGCCTAACGGTGGTGATGGAGAGAACTGCGCATTGATGTTCCTTCCCAGTGGTTTATGGGTTGATACCTCATGTAAAATAAAGTGGGTAGCGTGTGTTCCCTGCGAAGTCAGTCGTACGACTCCTCTTCGGTTGAGAGGGGCTTTTGCTTTGCAAATGAAGCGGAGACCTTCTATGAAGTCCTTGGATATAAAGGAGGTAAGCCCCTGATATATGGTTACTATGGGTACATGATCTTTAAAACCTCTGAAAGGGAATGGCAGATGTTTGATACAACAGTTAATGAAACGGTTGCTATTCTCCCAGCGCATTCTGAGGACTTCTATCCAATAAGACGCAGACGCTGGAAGCTAGAAAGATCCATGTGCAAACACAACTCTGGTTCATTTATATTATTAAGCCTCACAGTCTGCGATAACTCTCAGTTCAGCTGCTCCAATGGTGATTGTATCCCAAAAGAAAAACGTTGCAATGGCAATGACAACTGCACTGACTTTTCTGATGAACATAACTGCACTTTGGTCAACCCTGCCTTCTGGATACCGAGTCGAGCGTCAGCCTGACAACGAAACAAATGGAGAAGCCCTCCATCTCAGTGCTACTATCCACATTTTAAGATTTGTCGAGATTAGTAGCCTTCAGCAAACAATCAACCTTGAAATAACCAGTGAGATCATGTGGAGAGACTCCCGTTTGAGGTATGTCAATCTGGCAGATATATCGGATGCTAACAAGCTATCTGGTGAAGAGATATCACGCATCTGGACACCTGCTGTCAAATTTCCAAATACATATAATGGAAAGACGGAAATGTTGGAAGAAGAAATTAAGGTGAAAGAATTTGCCTCTCCACTGGAGCAAAATTTCAATGATGTCCTGATGAGTAAGTTGATGAAAGGTAAAAAAAGTAAAGGTAATTATAGTCATGTGCTACATATAAATACAGTAGAAATCCATAGTAGTATCAGTCAGTAAACAAAGATACTATATTTATAATTTGAAGAGACATACTTCGAAATCCATTTATTGGAATAGTTTATGGGTTAAGTATATTGTCTACAGCAGTTTTGGAAAAAATTAATAGTTTTCCAGTACATAGCAAGATCAAACTTGTCTTAGGATAAATTTCATGTATGGCTGTGAAGTACTTCCATGAGCTGCATAACAAAGGCATCACCCAATTTTTTTTCTTCTCTTTGCACTTGACCCATCTGCTTAAAGAGCAGTACATGTAATAAAGTGTTCATTTTGAAGTTTATTAACAAGCAGATTCTATTACCTCTCTTGTCATGAATTTTTTCTCATTACTGACAGATTATGTATACAGCGGAGAGTCGGTCAGTTTGATACAGAGAAACCGTCACAGGTATGTATTATAAAAGTGCAGTTACACTGTCTTTATATGTATATAAGATAGTGTGACTTGTTCAAGTAAACAAGTCCCAAAATAGTCAGGGGGTCTGGGCCAGTTTCTTGGAAAATCCTTCCACTACGTATATTGGTGCTCAGTATTGAGAATTTATTATAGTATCAGAATGTTGTATGCTGTACATTGAAATTCCCTTGTTTCATTGGAATTTGAAAAGCTTGATATTCCAAGTAATATACTTTCACATTAAGTAGAAAAGTTCATTCTCGTGTTTTGCATTGTGCGTAGCATAATTAGGTTTTCGAGGGATATTGTAATATGCTATTTTTACTAAATTGAAATGAAAACTATGTACCTAAAAGGTATCTGTCTTTGCAGTGGTCATTTTATCTGCCACTTTGACGTATTCTACTACCCGTTTGATGTTCAAAAATGCTCCATCTTGCTTCAACTGGTGTCTGTGCGAACGAACTTGGTCACTTTTGGTAAAAACATGGTCTCTGTCCATTATAATGACACAAGAAACCTGCCAGAGTATTTCTTGGGTAGTCTCAAAATTCTTGTGACTGAAACAGGGATGAGAGAGAGCTACAGTACTTTAAAGGTCAACATTTTGAGGTTCATTGGATGTGTTGCTGCTTCATTTGGCTAAGACATACTAGTGGAATGCCTTCATGTCAGTGGATGTTTGATGTTTTGTCTTGATTTCATATTTAGTATGTATATATACTCCTCTTTTTTTCTTTTTTTTTTAATAAAAATTTTCAGCTGATTATTTCCATTCAGCCTGATACAATATGATTTTAGTTTCTGATGTCTGCTTTTATCCTCCGCAATGCATGATCTTTTTGTGTTAATAACATTTTTCAGAGATTCATTTGGGTAGCACAATTTTAATTTTGCACTAAGGTCAGTACTGAATGGTTGTTGTACGTACTACGCAAAATGGCTTGTCACCTCAGCAAGTGGGTGTTTCACACGCTGACTTTCCTCCTAACCCTTTACAAAATATTTGTTTGCTCGGTTTGACTTCAGGTTTACAAGCAAATGGACAAAACTTAAATCATTGTTCATTTGTGGCTTTAGAGGATTCAACTTCTTTATAGTTACCAAAAGATATTCTATGCTTAACTTTCATACTTGATGCTTTCTGCAGTGTATACAATAGAAAGAGGGATTTTGATTTTATCATCGATAAACTACAAAATTGAATATTACTTCTTATTAAGAATTAGAGGAAAATTCTTGCTATCAGTGCCCACTTAATAGCAATTTAAATTGACTGCTGTTCCAGTTATAATGACATTATATTTTTCCCCAGGTTCAGTTGGAACTACGCGGACGATGGACAGTCATATAGTCTTGAACGTCTATCTTCCAACATCAATGTTGCAAATAATAGGATATTCCACACTATTCATAGATTTCGCAACACTGGATGTAAGTACAGTTTGGAAAGTTGCATAATTTAGATTATTAGAACAAGCAACAGTCTCAATGATTATCTAGTGATGATTAAAGGTATTCATTTGCTATTATTTGTTGTGTAGATATTGATAGTTAGAAGATCCAGCCCCAGCAGCGTTTACCTGTGAACATGCCCATTCCTGGTCACCTCGTAAATTTCTTCTGTAGTATCTGAAGGGAAAATTCAATATTTAACAATTTACGCTTTGCTTTTCGTAATAGGGAAAATAATGCTATATCGTTTGGGGAAATAAAATGCTAAGTAACAATCCTTGCTATAAGTTAAGAATGTTATTCATCTGCAAGGATTAATACTTATA
The DNA here is from genome assembly GCF_015104395.2 of Macrobrachium nipponense. Classification (NCBI taxonomy): domain Eukaryota; kingdom Metazoa; phylum Arthropoda; class Malacostraca; order Decapoda; family Palaemonidae; genus Macrobrachium; species Macrobrachium nipponense. The sequence goes on along the minus strand of NC_087221.1, from coordinate 35,425,629 downwards.
ATAGCATTAACTTTGATCTGCAACAGTCTGTTATGATATGATATTGTTTAATTCAGTAAACAGGCTGTACTCTATATTATAAGTTTGCCTTCGTAAATATTCATATCATTAATAATGCATTTGCTTAATGCATTGAAGCTGGCCATAGTAGAACTAATGGGGCGTTTTCAATGAAGAATTTTTATTTTCACACTTCTCGTGGCAATATAATTCAATTAGCGGAAAATACATGGTTATTGACAAAATTATTATCTTTTGATTATAATATTACCCTTGCTTATAATTATTATAGTCTGACTATTATTAATGATTATAGAAACTCACCTTATATTACTCGGTCTTCAGTTATGTATTCTGTCGTGACTTCTGCTAGTAAAAGTCCTTTCGTCATTGCATACGACTCGAGACCAAAATTGAACAAGGGCAAGCCTATCAGCACGATGCCGTTCGGCGAGAAATTCCTTCTTGGCTGGAATTCTATGAGGTATTCCTGCCTCATGCAGACGTCTTCGCACCGTCATAGCCGAAACATTTAATGCCAGACGTTCACAAATAGCAATAGTATTGGTAAAAGGATCTTCTTATGCTGCTCGTCGAATGTCGTAGTTATCCTAACGGGTGGTCATTCGTGGTGGAGGTCTTCGAACTGAAATACGTAATTAACATGCAGATAATCAAGATTAATTATGGCTTGTTTACTTATGGGAACGCTATTTGGTATTCTGAGAAGTAAAGAGAAAGAATCACTATTATAGTTCAACAGGACCAAGGCAACTGTAATTTAGGTTTCATAATTTCACGGGTTTATAAGGTTTATAGTTAAAAAAATTAATAAATAAATGAAATGAATAAATGCTATCCAAAGTCGGTCAATTTCCCAGTCTAAGCGTGCCTCCTTTTCCATTTATTTATTGTTGTAGGGGAGACGTAAAGACGCTTGTGCAACAGCACATATTGAAAGCCCACTTTCTCGTAGAGCGAATTCACAGGTACCCCGATAGAAGCCGAAGTGCAGTGGAAAAATCACTGAATTTCTAATCAGTTTTCTCCCATGTATACATAAAATTATTTTTTTTTTTGTTCCCATTGTTTTTATGCTCATCCATTTCGTATGAAGTAGCTACTGTCGCATATCTTATGTAATATAAGCTGGTTAGGGGTAATTAAGTTTGCTTTATGTCTATTACAATTAGAATCATAATAATTACCTGACCTGTTATCGAATTACAATTACAACTTCAATAATACTGAAATACAAAACTCAAATATTGGAAAAATTTTTCACAAAACTTTTTGCACAAAAAAAGGAAATAAATGGAATAAAAATTTTTTTAGAATTGGTAGCTGGCTTGTTAAGATTCTCTCTTAATAATATAATAAATAAATTGGTTAGCGACTCAAAACATTGCTCTATTGCATTTGGTTAAGATGAGTTCTCAAAAAGTAAGAGGGCTGCTCTAGGATAACAATTTCATATAAAGTACTTTATTTTTTGAACTTTTCAGTTACAATTACAATTACCATTAAGTATAAATAAAAAACAACCGCAATTGCTGTTAACTTCAAAACGTGTAATTAAAAACATTTCAGATAAATGACAATTACTCCAAGCCTGAATAAAAGGTAATGTTTATTTGTAATTGGTAAAGTTCTCTTACTGTGGGTTTCACAGACAGTGCAGTCACGTTTTTGGTCAATAACACTGTAATGAAGACTGGTATCAGTACGAGATTTTGCTATAATTTTTCGGTATACAAGGCTTTAACTCTAATGAATGTCCGGTAAAAATGCTCAATTTTTATTTGTAACACATAGAGCAACTATAACCAGTTACCTATTCAAACCATTCTGTAGGCAATTGGCGGCTCTCTCTTTGCTAAAAAAAAAAAAAAAAGTTGAAAAGTTGCGTGACAAACGGATTTCTGCTACCATGCCGACAGTTATGTTCCTAGGCGGCCATCTCTTCTTCACCTTCGTAATACAAGCCTTGAGTCCAAATGAAGATTGCGAAGGAGGTAACCAAACACAAGTATAACAGTAGCTTTACCATCAATCACAGTGTCTATCGTTCTACTACTCCACCATACATGAAGATATCTCTCACTCTAATAATTATAATCATTTACTCCTAACCCAAGTCAATAGTCACTAAAGAAAGAAAAAAAATTTGACCTTAAAATAAAAATAGTAATAGCTACTACTACTGCTGCTGATGCTAATAATAATAGTAAAAAAAGACTAAAAAATGCTATATTACTGGTTATTATTATTAATAATTAATTAATATTGATCCCTTTTTTTCAACGTAGACCAAAAGTAATAAATATATCCATGCCTAAGGTAAGGTAGTACGGTACGGAATTTGCACATCTTTTCCGTACCTGAACTATACCGTACCATACTTTGGTAAAATTGTCATTGCTTAATTCCGTACCGTACACATAGGCTAAATATCAACCGTGCCGTACCGTACCGTAATGCCAGCCTTGCTGGCAGGTAACAACCGAATGAATCGTTAGATATAAACAACATTGTAAATTATTATTATTCGATTACATAGATGGATAGATAAAAAAAATCGTACAAAATATACTTAAACTGAAGTAACATTCAGAGAGAGAGAGAGAGAGAGAGAGAGAGAGAGAGAGAGAGAGAGAGAGAGAGAGAGAGAGAGAAGGGAGGGGGAGGAGAGGTGAGGGAAGGAAGGGGAAGGGGGTGGAAGTGGGGGTGGAGGGAGAGGGTAGGCGAAGTTTTTTTTATAATGTTGTGTTCTTATCCATTTCTGGCTAATCGAGCCTTTTGCCTCTTCGTACAGGACAAGTGTCTATTCTTTATAATTTGTGATTCATGATACTCTATAAATTACGGTACTGGTGTAGTACACTATAGCAAAATCTCGTACTTATATGAATCTTAGTTACAGAGAAATAGGTTAGAGAATTCGCGAACACTTTTACCGAGCTCATTTTACAAGGCAGTGCTCAACGAGTATTCAGTTCTCAATGTAATTATTAACAGGAACAATAATTACGTGAGCATATTATATTTTACAGTAGTATCTTTATTTCATACCATGGTGATTATGATCCCTATTGGCTAATCCTACAATCGAGAAACGATATAATGATATATGAAGCATGGTAATGTTTTACTCGACTCGAAACAGAGTCTGAATCCCAACGGAGGTGAGATCCTCAGTAGGATTTTTAAATGGGTCAGACTTCATACCACTCACCATGAATCGAAGGGACACAAATCTGGCGCTGCGAGGACGAATTGTCACTTTACGCGACAATGGTTTCTCGATACGAGCCATTGCACGTGATGTTGGTGTGTCCCCCACCACGGTACAGTTGTGGATAAGGTGGGAGGAGAGTGGGAACTTGAACGACTTGCGTAAGTTGTTTATGCTGAATGATTGGTGGATATGTTACATTGTTCATGGTTATTTAACCTGAAAGTTTCTTTCTTAAATGTATTTCGTCTCGCTATTGTAATTTAGGTTAGACTACAGATATCCCACAGCGATTCCAACACCACAGTAATATTTCAGGTGTACCTCCATAATTCCACACCGGTGGGTGGTTGGCCCTTGCCGACCTCAACCATGAACAAAGTTAGATAGTCGATTGAGTTGTCTCGGTAAAATTAAGCCTATAAGAGCATTTTATTTGTGCCCACCCCGTCACAGTCATTGTGTGTCTTATGATAACTATAGTTTATATATTAAATGTAATTTCATTGATGGCTCAGGAATGATTTACAGTTTTAATAACCACCAACCAAATTGAGAATATTATGGATATATGTAATCTCGTTCTATTTGATATGCTTTTGGAACCAAAAATATACGGCCATGTTTACTAAATTATGATCAACCCATCAAGTACAAAATTCGAAGAATCTAGAATTGACTGCGATGTTATACAAATTATAAGTTAAACATTTAAGATAATATATTCTCTTAGCTAGGCCAGGGGGTCCACGGAAAACCACCCCAGATGAGGATGACGCCATTATCAGGGCGGCTCGAGAGCAACCCTTAACCAACGCCAAGGCCATTCATGAAGACCTTGGATTAGAAGTGTCATCGATGACAGTACAACGCAGACTCTATGCTGCTGGGATTCATCACAGAGCTCCAGCGACGAAGGAGCTCTTGACGGAGCGACATTAGGCAGGAAGGCTTGATTTTGCCCAACGTCATGCTAATAAGGGTTTGGACTTTTGGGGCAGGGTCATCTCTACTGACGAGAAGTGCTTCTCGTCCACATCGCATGGGAAGCTGCATTGTTGGCGAACAAATAGAACTCGGTATGATAAGCAAAATCATTACTTGCATCAATCATCAATTCCATTCTTCTTTTTATTAATTATTAATCTTCAGATTTTGTTCCACGGAAGTGGACTGTCAAAATATATAAAGGGAGTAAACATAAATAAGAGTGCTATTTCTGAGATAAATATTAGGTAAGGGACAGTTGCATCATTTGCTCTTTTTCCTCAAAGATAATTAAATAAATAATTAGACAATAGAATTCTTTCAGTGTTGTTCATCACTGAAAATTTAAATTCTCCAAAGGTATATATATGATTTGTATTATACACCCCCATTTTTTTCTCTCATTGAGATGTGAACCCCGTGACATCGTTGAGGTGGTTCGATCCGGCCATGTCACCTGCAACGTAATGGGGCTGGGTGTGTGTGCATGGTATGGGTGATGTGTTCCGCATCGAGGGACGATTTACAGCAGCTAAGTATGTTGAGCTGCTGCAAACCTCCTTCTTGCCTTCGTTACGAGAAAGGAATTTTCCCTTCCCACCAGGGCCCATCCTGTTCATGCACGACCAGAGTCCCATTCACACTACTCGCGTTGTTCAAGAGTGGTTTGCCGGACAGGATAACCTGCCTCTTCTTGAATAGCCGAGCAAAGGAGCAGATATGAATGTGAATGAACACGTGTGGGCCCAGATCGTGAACACATGGAAAATGGAACACGAGAGAACAACACAGCAACTCATGGCTCACATCAACTCTCAGTGGGAAATTTGTAGACGGAGACCCCAGCAGGATCGATGCTTCATAGGATCATCATCTATAGCCTCCAGTGACAGATACTGGTACGGATAATGACAAGGAAAACGCAGCTCACTCATTCCAGGGAAAACTACGTACTATATTACGATCGTCCACTGAAAGCTTAAATTACAATGCGTTTATAAGGGCTGTAAAAACTAGCTTATAAGAATAGTTATGTAAACATCTAAGTCAGAAAACATTTAAAAAAGATCCTGGCCATATTTTTGCACTGATTCAGGGATCATTATGTATATACAGAATAAATAGAAAGCTGTGTAAACCCAAAGAGACAGACTAATCCCGGGATAAGTGCTGCTTTTAAACCTCATATCAAATACGAAATACACAAATTATAAAATTGAATAAGACTAAACAAAAATGTTAATTTAATTCTGGTTAGAATAGAAAATACTAATCAATGCGAAGAAACTGCAGTCCTGCTAACTTTTGGACACTGACCCATAACAAAATGCACCAGTATCACAAACCTCATTTCATCTCAAGTTCTGACAGAAGATTTTTTTATTTTTTTTTTCTTGTCACTCATGATCAGTTAGGCATCTTATCAAGAAATTAAAAGATAGTGGGATTACCGCAGAACAACTTAATATGACACTCGCTTACGGTATGAGGATAAAATACCGTAAAGAACCTAATGGCACGCCTATTGAATGAATATAAAATAGTCACCATATTTACATTTAAAAACGATAAAGGAGTTTAAAACGACCCAGTTCACTGGAGATAGTTACGTAATAGTAGCACTATTGGACATGTACGAGTAACTTATCATCATTACATGATGATTACGGCCAGACGTTGGCTCTGCAGTTCTGGGTATTAGTGGATGAGCTCTTAGGAAATTTCAATACTCAGTGGGTGCTTGCTCAAGGAATGGGAGGACGCCGGCCAGGGTGACAGTAAGGAGGCAACTCCCTAGGGTGTCTTCAGCCATGATAGATTGTGAGTTTCAGGTTAATGAGACGCTAACTATAATGATAGGGAATCTCGCCAATTTTACTCAATTTTAAAAAATCATGGGCATAATGTCTACGCTAAGAAACTTTAAATATAAGAATTATCCAGCTGCAGAAATAGCTAACGAAAAAGTCCCAACTATCACTGCTTTAGCGAATTCTGATGACGAAAGAAGTCCCTCTGTATTGCCCATTTATATGGGACATTGTGTCCCACTCCTAACTGCAGGTTTTATGTCCACTCCCGTGGGTCTTGGTTCCTTCACAAAGTCATGTCCCGGTTCATTATCCAGCCTAACTGACTTTTCTTTGGTCAGTAGAAATATTGCAAACTTATGGACCGAAGGTCTCATTTCCATTTATACATTTTTATATCACTTTTTGACGACTGAACTGCAATTTATTTTTCATTGAAGGCCGGTAGGTTTAAATACTCATTTCACTTTCCAAAATTAATTAAAATTTGGTAATTAAAATTCTGAACACCGGATTTATGTTACGCACTTAACAAATTACCAGTAAAATTCCCGGAATGCAAATCACGAAGATAATTATTCTAGATATAAATATCCTACCTTCTTCCGGTCTTATATGGTGCCGACGCGCTGAAGCCTTGAACAGAGACTGTCAAAATTCCTGGGACTGCTGCAGTGATGCCCGTTATTTCCTCACAACATTGGCTTTTAGCAGTGTTACCATATGCAGTTCATCTGATTTTTTTACTTTATTTATAATTTAATGGTTAGAGTGCGTATTTTCCGATGTAGAATTATTTTCCGTGATGTTAGAAAACTACACGTCACCAGTTTAATGTAAATTATTTTTGACAAAGAAACAAAGGATTTCAATAAAAATTCATTTGTATAAATAAGCAGGATATGCTTTATAGCTAAAACATAAAAAGGCAGAGTGAAGAATTTTTTTCTTCAGTGCCCTGGCCTGTGGTCGAAAAAGCCACGGAGAGTTGCCAGATGTCACCTGGAAGCCACACTAATAGACGAAATTCTTCAAAACGGCAACCTGCCTGGGAGGATGGATGGGAGTTCTATTTCAAAACCACCCCTTCCCCCCAACAACTATCCCAAACAATTATCACACTCTTCATTTTCTTAAGTTTGTGCTGTTTTCCATAAAACCTTTCAATTCTGAAATTGCTTTTATATGTTTGTATACAGTTTTTTTCTTAAAACCGAAATCAACGAAAATATCCGGATCTAGAGGACTTTCGAAAATTTAGTGCAGTGACTGCAGTCTCTAATGGGTCATCGTCAATGGTCCATGGGGCAGGGGGAAGTGGGGCTATGGGAAGGAGGCAGGAGTATGCAAATGATGGCCTTTCATTAACAAGCTTCGAGTATATTTACATATTAAAAATTGACGAATGAAGGACATTTTTTGACTGAATTACCAAACTTATCAGGTTAATCTATAATGCAATCTCACATTTATTACACATTCATTTGTTATCTCTCTCTTTCATTCCAGTAATGCTGTATAACGGAATAGGGACTTTAAATATTGTACCTCCTCCCCTTCTGTGTATAACCATCTTGAGAGAGTGAGTTACGAGGAGGAATGTGAAGGGTGGGGGGGCGGTTGAGGGAAAGGATGAGGAAAAGCTGTAGGAAAAGAGAGCAATTTAGAAGGTCGTTTCAGGAAACTCTTAATAGGCGCGGAATAAACCACAGATTACCGATTCTCAGCCAACACCTCATTCCCCCTGCTGTATTCACTCGTGAACGCCCCACTAATGGAAAATATTTCCAATAAGAAAACATGTTATATTACAGGCATTATCGATTAGTTAAGTATCCAGTTTGAAAAGTTCAATATATATCAACCACTGTTAAATCACCGAAATACGAACAAGAAACCAGTCGAAACACTGTGGGAAATTCCATAGGTTCACTGAAATGCAATTGGCCACGAGAGAATTTTAAAGTTGTTTGAAGACTGCTAGTCATTTCTGATAGTGCCAAAATTAACCAAATGTAATATTGATCTTACGTCCTTCACTCTTTGACAGTTCCATCGTTTATGTTGCTTCATATTTTACTCATAGGAGCAAATTCTTCCCTCTTGAGCAATTGGCCCGTGAATTAACAAAATGGCCTTAACCTAATTAACATGTTCCCAACACCTGCAGCTGCAAACATTCTCAGAACTTCCCTAAAGTCCCATCCATTCTCTCTCTTTCCAATTCTTCATTTCTCAGATATCCTTTTCAATAATAGCACTAATTCTTTCAGCAGTGCATCGTTTCACTCATGTTCACATGATCACATTCCATATCTTGTTTTATGTTTTTGCCACCTGTTTCCAATATTAAAGAAGCAAGCTAGTAGACTAATAGAGCTTCTCTTCTTTATTGCTTTAATATCCAGTTTCTTAGGTGCACTCTCTTTTATTAATACAGCACACCCAACTCATTATTTGCTGACGTCTTCCATTTTATTACTGAAATCTATTCAAACTCCACTCTCATAAAATTAAACATTTCCCACAACATATATCCAAATTCTTGGCCTACATGGCTATATTTTTAGGCCATTATTGCAAACTTAATAATTTCCTCTTGAATCCCTGCATGCATTGTACTTTCCTTAGCTTGTGATAAGTTTAAAAAGTCTACCACCTGCTGTCCTTATAGAATAGAAGAATAGAATATAGGATTTAGTCCCAAGGCCAAGTACTGCAACCTATAAGGTCATTCAGCACAAAGGCAAATCAATAGTGAGGTTTGAAAGATGTATGTATCAGGAGGAATACCTCGCGGTTGCACAATGAATCTAACTGTTATCAGTGGGTGGATGGTCAGATGAAAGAGAATATGAAAAGAGGGATGCTGCATGACCCTTAAGTAATGTTCACAGCCTTGTCAGGTGCACTGATGGCACTAGCCCCTTCCAAAAGCTTGAATTGTCAATTTATGTTTTACTACATTTGGGTGCTTTCCAGGTTCTCATACTGTTGCTACCTAACGAATGTATTGTTCTCTTTATTTGGCCTTGTTAGTTTTGTATCTTTATTGAAGAATGATTTTGGTTGCTCTTCAATGAAATTGACTGACCTCTCTGCTACAATTTCTGTAGAAATTTAAATCTAATGAATTAACATTTGATTTGAAGGTAACCAACAATGAACACACTAAACTATTTGTTTTGTTTTTTATTGCAAAAAGTCTGCAAAAGTGAAAGATGAAAAACTTAGTAGTGTACGCTCTAAAGGTACGTACATTACAATAAAATTCACTACTGATATTATAGTCCCCAACCTATGACAGAGGTAAGAAAACAATTGGACTAGGTTCCTAAACAAAAGACGTGAATAATTATGAACATTAAGATTTAGAGCCCTGAAAAACAATATTTGATCCTCCATTCTTGCATGACTGAAAAAAATATTTGATCCTCCATTCTTGCATGACGTTCAACACATATTTACCTAATCAATGTTTTATATATGTGCAGAATTCATCACTTAAGTACATATTGCACACTTCAAAACATTTTTATAGCACCTTGCCATATGTACCTACTTTTGGTAATACTATGTATATAGACAAATACCTGCACTAATACTTTAAAGAATGAATGAACTAAATGTCACATGTTGGGGACAGTCTATAAATGAATTTATGAGAGAAATCAGTCATTAATGACTGATGAGGACGCATCTTTGGAACAAAATTGTCATAATTACAGATATGAAAATCATTAGTAATCACACAATCCTGAATACTGCACAAAAATTTTTCTGTTAGTTATTCAATATTAATCCTAAATACTATATTTGGCATAAATGAAACAAAATATAAATTTTCCCCAATACCCACAAATAAATTAACGAGTAATTATTTCAGGAAAATAGATAGATATTCAACTAAAAATAAAATACTGATTCAACACAATTCCCCAATGTTAACCAGAAACATTTGTTCTAGAAATGAGTAACCAAAGCACAAAGGATGAAGATAACGAATTTGTTACTGTTTTACTTTGACGAATTTTCATTCCTTTAAAAGTCTATAAGAGAAGCAAACAGAAAACAACATAACTATTAAGCCTGTTAAAAGCATATTCCAATGTTTACTGTGACTTTCAACTTATACTTTTTTTTTCTATTAAGGATGTACGTTATTATGATGTTCTTTACTATTCAGACAAAATGCATCATGCATACAAATCTCTTGAATGGAATGACAGGTGTAATGTTTGTTTTAAGCTAAAAATTACATGGAATTACTATCTACTGTGGGTTATCTTAACTATTTATGTATGTTCTTTAAATAAAGTTGTTAATAATAGAAGGTTAGACTACAAAATTGTCTTATAAGTTGAAAAGGTACTAAACAAAGGAAAAAAAAAGCTTTATAGAAAATCTTTTAACTATATTACTTTTCAGATCATAAGCCCTGAATATAAATGCAACTTTAAAGCTGGATTCTTAATCCAATAAATAAAAAGTACCTGGAGAGAAAATATGGACTTATTCTTTTACCATTTAGATCACTTTATAATGCTCCCAAAATCCTAACTCAAGCCCTACTGTTACTTTTGATGTTCGAAAAGATAACATTAAGCAATTTCCAATGTGCTATCTTGACCCTGTGTTTCCATTTTCTATTAACATACCACAATAAAGTAAATGCATTTCATTTCGAGATGAAACCAGGGTGAGTACCATGATACTGAATGAATTGTAACTTCCCCAGCAGTATAACAAGTTAAATATTAACTCTAGGACAGACAGGACTAGCAAAAGCTGAGTGGTTTAAGAGTTAATAAAAACAAGGACCATAACAGAACATAAAAAAAAAAAAAAAAACTTTCATTTTATCTACAAAACCTAACACTCTATTCCTGTGACACAAATAAATTGTTAGCAAAAGTATAGCCACATTAAAATACAGTACCTACCATGTACTTTTAAAATGGTTAAATCTCCATAAAACTAGTAATGTAAAATCTGGCCATTGTATAAAACAACTTTTCCTTTATAAAAGCTTATTAAATATAAACTAAATACAATAAATATTATGAAAACAAGCTCCTTTTCATCATAAGTTATGATTTGCATTTTTATAACAAATTTACTTAACATTTATAATCATTATGATTATGAAAGGAATAAAACAAAATTGTATAAAAATACATTAATTACAATCTGCAAGTCATAAATTACAAAAATAAGATGCAATACTTCTTATATAAGGACTGCCTTTTTGAACCATTGAGAACAAAAGTACAGTTACCTTCACCCATTGTATTTATTTCATCTATCATGAATTTGCAAACACCTGCAATCCTTGTAAATATAACCTATCCATTTACCTTTCACTTAAAAGTCATTGGTAGCTTACTTTGACAATACAATGCTAAAGAGAGACATGGAGAAGTGCATCTGATAATAAAGTGCATCACAATATATGAGGATACCATTTTCCTGCTACATTGTTTCCAGTAAGGTAAAATCATTTTCAACTTGGGATGAACATTGGACATATAATCTCGTTCTCTAACTTTGGAGATGACATTGTCAACAAATTACCTATGTACAATATCTTTAAAAGATTTTCCTAAATCAATGTATCAGAAGGCATTTCCCCTTGGCCATAGAACTTCCGTAGCCCACGAACAAGTTGGTAATGTCTGCGACCATCCAGTAACATCAAAGCCTCTGAAAAGTAGAGAGAATTATCATTCGTATTTAACAAATCCCATTTTCTCATACAAACACATCAACCACATGTTGCCTTGTTTCCATTATATATCAAGAATTACCAGTCACACCAACTTGTATTGTTCAAGACAGAGGCCTCTAAAGCATGGTCCCAGTCCTGAGCATGATGGTTGCCCCGTTACCACTTTATGTGTGCTTTAAGATCAGAAACCAAAGTGCAGGGAAGGGGAAGGGCATTCATTTTAAGCTTAATGAGTTTGTAAGAAAAAACATGTTGTGTAACAAAAACATCATATGTCGCAACATCACTAATCACAAGTTCTTGAATAACAATCAGGATGGAACTTTACTCTCACTTTCTGGCTCCATATTTTAAAAAATCAACTGCTATGACTTCCAATATTACAGCTACAAGTGAGCCTACTACTGTAAACAATGAACAAACATTACTAATAAATCACCATCATAAGTGCGAGGTATGGCCAAGGGAACTGGCTTCTCGACTTGAAATGTGAGGTGGAATATGTTTGTAAGATGGATGACGTCCGTAGTTGGATCCATCACACTTGCTTTTGTACTGATTTGGATGTGATTCTCACGGCTGTACACAACCTGCAAAGTACGTACATGTTAAAAGTAGAATATCATATAATACAAAGATACTGTATGTATAATGATAACACTGAATAGGAAATAATATTCAACTGCCAGTATTAAGAACCAAACATCAGGTTAAAATTTAATTTTGAAGTAAAAGAACTGTTTGTAATTAATGGTGAAAATCCCAAATATAACCATCAAGGAAGGTTATTGAGAATCAACTTCATACATGAGCAATAATACAAGAAAAAAAAATTTTCTTCAAAAGGTTCATGCATCTTAGCCCATCAAACAAGTGGGATATAAATAAGAACATCCAACAGAATAATTAAATCTTACTATAAGGAGTGTGGTGAACATGACACTCATCTGTTGCCAAACTTTCAAATGAAAACCTGAAATAATTTTCTCACCTGGGAGCTTAGATAGAGGAGAGAACCAATCTCTACAGGCCTTCGAAACATGATGTCATCTATGTGCAAAATCCTTGGCCTTTGCTTGCTACAAGGGAGAAACATATACATACTTAGATAACACCTTTCTCTGAAAACCTCATGAACCTTTATTAGGCTTAGAGGTCTGGATAAACTAATTCTTTATAATAATAATAACTAATGAACTGACATTTCATAAATTATAACATACTATGAATAAAATTTCAAGAGCAGACCCTACACCATCAGTCTTTTGAAGATGACAAAGCTTAAATGGAATATAGTAAATATTCTTTTCTGACCTGGCAAAACAAACTGAATACAAACCAGCACTTACAAATATGCTAAGTGATCTAAACAGCTGATGGTTTCTAACAAGTGAATACCAACACAGCATGCTAAAATATACATGATTTAATAGAACATATGGCTCTTCTTTGTAATTCAGTATTTAGTGCTCTGGCAGTAATAAAGACATAACTTATACTAATAAACTGCATATGTTAATTCTTATCTCATCAACTATGCTTCCACTAACAGTACCAAAAACAAACATTCTCTGTAATATATCTGGAACATTTTTAGAAGTACCAACTGACATATCTAATGTGAATTTCATTATCATAAAAAGTGACACAAAGTCCATTAATTCTTAATTATCATTTCCAATAGATAGTAATGTACCTACAGCATACTGTATACTATGTCATGTATTTTCCCCTACCTGAATTCCTCTTTGATTACTCTTATTCTGGTGATGACTGTCTGTATGTTATTCATCCCAGTCATTATATTTCATTTTTTCATAGTTTACACTCTTTTAATATGAGTAACTAGTACTTTGTTATTCTGGCAACATGTAAATTCACTTTGAATGCATTTCAACTTAATTCTAGCACATGACAATGAAAACTAAGAATACTATCCTAGAATCATTACCAAACCCCAAAATCTAACAACATGCATCAAATCTATTTATAGAGGGAAAAAAAGTATCTGTATTGCTGTACTGGTCTGGTCTTGGAATATAAGCCTGACCTTGAAATTTTTGCTGAAAGTCATGGAAACATATCCAAAACTAGAACAGCAAAGGCTATCTCGGTATGCATTGCAATTCACTGTAAAAATATACAAACTTCTTACCAACTAAGAAGCTTCCTTCATACAAAACACTTGATAAAAACCTTATATGGTACAAATTAATTCATTTAAAAAGCAAACTAAAATCCTTGGAGTGATTTATGAAGCAGCTTCCAAGTATGGTTAGTCACTAAATAACAATAGATAAGAAAATGAAGCAGAGAAAAAATTGGCAATGCCTGACAAAAAGGTATACATTAGCTCTTGTTACGGGAGATAACATATAAATCCAATAATGCAAAAAGCTTACTCGAGTATTAATCACAATATGGACTGCTGTAGTCAATAGCATAAACTAGATTTTCAAGCAGAGATGACAATCATGCATTTCACATAAAACATAAAATGATTAAGACCACACACTAGCGATCAAAAGTATACTACTATGGACTTTTTCCTACATGAGATTCATGGACTTGTGTGTGGGGTTTAAAGCCTACTTTTAAATAGAAGAAGTAAGTAACTATAAAGGGCTTATGAAAATCTAATGTTTCTTCATATAAAATCTGAAATTAAATTGCAATCTAACTGACAAAATTAATGATAATCTGATATGAATACAGTCTCAGCTAACAAAAAATAAAATCACTACTTATCACAGCATTATAGGAAATAATGTAGTCCATGTAAACTATGGGAACAGAAAATTCAATTTCTAATAGGAATACTTATAAAATAAAAATGTAGCATGTTTATGACTTGTTAAGGTTATAGATCAAAAGATCATAAATAGAGGTATAAAGTATACTGTATTCTATACAAAATCTAAACTGTATTCCTTACAAACAGTAAAAATTATGCTTCTGATTCGTTTTGTCTCGCAAAATAATGTAACAGACTTCCTTTACTGTTACTACGGTAACAAAAATATAAGACTTCTCATTTACTGTGAATGATTTCTGAATGAAACTGATAAAAGCATATTGTACATCATCTATAATTACAACCTACAGATAATTGTTCCATGTCCACTTCCATGGATATTATGTCATGAGGGTCTGCATATATGAAATGACTGAAACTTTTTGTTCACTGGGTAGATCACCATGTGCTGGCCTGTAGTGTACAACATTAATTAATTACTGCTAAAATGCACATTTAGAAAATAATGCATATTAAAAGAAATTAATATGAGATAAATAAACAGCATGCAGAAAGTGGTATGCATGTCTCTTATATCCAGTGAGGGTAACTTATGCAAAAGTTTATTTTCATAAAATTTTACGGATTCACATGATTGGTGGAAAACTGATCATGTAAAGATTCAATATTATACAGCCTTTAATTAAGCTTGTCCCCTGGACTTGTACAATTAAACATAAAGCTATAATTGCTATACAAGTTATTTTTGGCTTGAGAAATATTGGTTCAGTGCATTTTTTCTGTTGAAAGACTTCAAAAACGAACATAAAAAAAGTTCAAGAATGGTTTCTCAATAACCATCAAAAAGTCTACAGCTTCAAGTCTACCTTCACCTCTAAAAATAAAAAAAAATATTGGTTACATTCCAAAGGCCATATGTTATTTAACTAGGTCTAATGAAAAGAATGATCACAGGCTTAAATGTAATGACAAAAACTAGCACAAAAGTTATTACACATCTAATGAGATGTCATGTGCTTCAATTATTAATACACTTTTCAATACTAAAATATAATCATAATGAAAACTACTGTCAATGACTTATTCTGTGTAATTCAACTGAACTACTCTACTTCCCCCTTTGATAACATTTCTTGGTTTTCAAGTCTGACTTACTCCATGGAGGAAGTCTAATATTTGCTCTACAAACATGCTACTGACTGTGCACAAGAAGAATGAAAAATGTAGTTGGCCCACAACTTATGAGATAATTACTCTTGATATTTTGTTGTCATATAATCTGCTCTTGCTGTTTCTGCAAAAAATAAGCATGAAAAAGGAGAAATCAACAGTAAGGATCGGTCTAAATCCACTGAAATTTCTTGACTTTTCTTATCATTTACTCCTCTATCATTTTATCCAGTGTATTATTTTGTAAATAAGATGCAAAGTAACAGTAACCGTAAATATACCACACAGGTTTTGAACTATAATGAACCTGTATGTATGTGGTTATACAGTAATTGGATTTTTGAGCTTACACAAGATACTACAACAAACAACTATGTACCACATAAGTTGTGGGAATATTCATAGTGATTCTTTTATTCTCTTGCATCACTAGGCTATCAACCTGGAGAAGCAGAATCATTAAAATACCTAAAAGCACTGTAAGTGGATTAACAAGTAACAGTAAGAGGTAAAGCAAGAAGGAAAACAAAAGAACAAAATACAGGTAATGTAATACTTCACAGCAAATCAAGCCAATATATTATTTACTTTTTAAACCATTGCTAACAATAATTGTGCATAAGGTAATAATCAGAGCTGAAACATTCACTGTCATTATAGTATCCCAATTATTTGAAACTAACCACTATGTCAATAGCTTGGATGTTGTGAACATGAAATTTACATTTGTGGAATAATATCCCTTTAAATCACAGGTGATAGCTATATGACACAAGAACAAATAGAAGACACCACAAGAAAACCTTTACAATAAATATGTGTCCCACTTCACTACTGACCTAAAAAGCGATGCATTAACCCATGAAAACTCAAATGCTTCCCTCATCAAGAATCCACCAAATATTTTGTTGAAGATATTGCGCGACTGAAAGAAAGAGAGATACAGAAGTGTGTTACTAAAACAAGAAAGTGAGAGTAAAGAAGTCCATGTCCCCTTGACATACATAGAGGTTCTGCATGTATAAATAAATAAAAGTAAAATATGAGCACAGCAACCACAGAAAGTAATAATGTCCTTTTCTTGCCTCGAGTATAACTCCAACATTAAAGTTAAAGCAAGACAACAGTATGAGCATTAGTATTAGATTCAATTAAAAATCTGGAAATAAATAATAAAATATTGATGACCACTGATTAAATATGGCTGTAAAACCTATAAGGAGCTGGCTTTTACGTGTAACTCTTGACAAAACTACAATGTGCAAGATGAAAACAACTACAAGGGGTAACTGAAACATTCCTTCCTCCTCCCTGAATTTAATTGTACACACATAAACTGAGCAGAAATACCGTACACTTGTGCATTCAGTTCATGTGGCTAAAAAGGTACAAGAAAATCAACCAAACCTTGGAATAACCTTTACTTTGATAACTAAATTCTTGCTGTGAGCATCAGCATTTCTTCAATACGGTTTTCCGAACAAAAAATTCTTCAGAATTGTGACGAAAGATTTGCCAAATTGTTAAGGGGTTTAATTGAAGCCATGAATGATTATAGGAAAACTTGTGACATACAGACAAGGTAATACAATTATCTGAGAAAATAACAAGTCGGCAGAGGCAAAGAAAACAACGATAATACTCTCTGAGTTAACTACTTGCAAAGGTCAAAGTGCAACAGCCAAAATTTACTGAAAACATAGATTATATAGTTCCACAGTAAGATAATGGCTCAGCAACAACAGCAATCAAGTGGCAAAAACTTAAAAGTTAAGTAAATGATTATTAGTTGAGAACAACTTACCAAATACTGCCTGTATTCAAATATAAAACATGCTGTGTATACCAAAAAATACAAGATTATAGAAAAAAGATATAAAACATCAGGTGTGCATATGTAATGGGAAAATAAATGAAAGGAAAGGAAAAATAAAGAATGCTAGTATTTACTTACAATTCATGAAGCATAACAACATAACAGGGAAAACAAGTTGCAATGAAAGCAAAGAAATATTGGAAGTCGGTATACACAATGAAGGAAACCAAACAGAAATGCAGTGTATTCAAGGTATAACAGAAGCAAAAAATTTGCACAATATTTGTAAGTTCCCAAAGGTGCAAGGAGGATAGATCTGACTAGATCTTGATTAACCACTACCTGCCTGCATATTAACCAATAAATGATCCACATCACAAAATACCTATAAAACATATGCTTATGAATTGTGCCCACATGATAGTTCAGCTTAAAGATTATCACTAAAAATATACACTAATTTCCCAAGAAAGTCTAAGAACCATGAAAGATTACCTCATCTTGAAACTACTTAGTACACAGATATATTCATGAATGTAATCAAGCAGCAATACACAAACATTCTTCAAGTATCCAAAGTACACTAAGTGGATTATTCAACACAACAATTTACCCTGTAAATCCAGCACTAATTAAAAATTAAAAATTTGATCATAAAAAAATGGCCAGCATAAAATGTGGAACCATAACCAGTCCATAGTATTTGTCTCCGGTTTAGATAAACCTCCACTATTGTTGAATACAGAGCTATTTTTTATAATGGTAGACGGTTCACTGTAACCACATTAATCATAAGCTGTAGCAAATATAGTTGAACTACCATGAATCTTTCAAAAAAGAATGCTCACATCTCTCCTGGTCACATCCTCACCTCTGCTCTGCATCAACCACCCATTTTGCTGTACGATACTACAGAGTCTACAGCTCTCCCAGTTAACAACAATTGGTATCACTCTAACAAAGTCACTTCCATTTAAAGGTCGTCTCTCCTCGGATAGTGCCTCATTCTAGGATGAGCCTTCCCATCAGCGGTAATGCATACTGCATACGATCAAATTGGCTAGAGGAATTGAGAAATCTTCTTAACTGGAAGTGGCATAAATCCATCTTTACAAGAGTCAGAATGTGCAATGCTCACCCATTAAGGTCTGGCTGAAAAGCGTGGGTAACAAAAGGGCTTGCCCATGGCCTGCAGGGGGACCTGAACCTCAAAAGTCGAGTCAGTAAAATGCTACGTCAGATATCGTCCTGAAACACATCCAGAAAAACTGACAGGGAAGATGGCAATGCATCCAACTTGATTCGAATAGCAGGCCCATGGATCATCATAAGATCAGTGAAATTCACAGAGGTAAGAAACTGAGGAAGAACTTGTCTTTGCAAATGGACAAAAGTATAAGGAAAAGATCAGACCAAGTAATGTTGAGTTGGAGACGTTGAAGCTGAAGATCAGGTTCCCTCTTCTTGACATCCCTGGAATGAGGAAGAGTTAAAAAAAAAAAAACCCTAATGACACCGAAGTAACTTCCATAATAGCATTCCCTTCAGCAGAGATGTCACATTATCATCTAGGAACTATCTTCTCATGGGGATAGCTTAATAAGAATAAGATCACAAATGAAAACCTGTGTCGAGAAATTGCATGTTGGCAGCCAAAGCAAAGACATAAGAACAGAAGGCTTTGTACTGATGAAGCCTTCTCCAAAAATCTTGAAGACTGACAACTACCTAGAGAGGGTAAGCAGTTTTGGCCAAAACGTTTTTGATGATGATGACAATCAGTAATTGAGCGATGATTTCTATTATGATATGCAGTATGCATCCTCTGCCACTTCGAGAAACAAAGGATAGTATGATGTGTTTAATGTTCCAGAAATTTTTAAAATCAACCTAATTATAAGAAAAATACAGAGAGACTATCTGCCATTTCTACCAATCAAAAATACATCTAGCATCATCTCCAAGCTGAACTATCATTTCGGATTTCTTTCCATAAGCAGTGTTGCATGATTGTCCATCTACTAACCTAAATGTAAATGCACCTGCCCAGCCTAATTCAAATGCTTGTCGCATGATAAATCCTCCAAAGACTTTCTTGAAGCGGTTCCTGTGCTGTAGGGAAGCAAGTTTAAAGCATATGAAATGAAATAAAATATAATTAAAGAAATATCTATCTCTTCAAGGTAAATGGTATCTTTCCATTGTAAGACTAAAAAATCAAAGCATTTAAATTGGGAGAATGTTGCAATTCCAATTTCAAAATTCATGCAATACTATGGAACTTGAAAATCTATGTATAACTAAAAATTGAGCAAATATCCAAAAGTTTAACAAAAAATCTAATAAAGCTTACATCTACAATTGATATAACTAAAGAGTTCAAGTAAGTTTATGATAAAAAGTGGGATCTGAAAAGTCATTTACCTTATGTGCTCAACTGTCCAATAACTTAAAGGGAGTAGCAATCATTGTTAGTATGTACTGTATTATCATTATGAAGACTATATTTCGGCGTACAAGTCGACCGGAAGATAAGTCGACCCCCCAATTCTGAGTAAATTTTTATGATTTTAACTAATATCGGGTATATTAGTCGACCTATAAAATGTGAGGCCAACCGTACGCTCAAAATAAGCAGCAGGGTAAAACGTATCATATAAAATAACCTGAATGTTATTACGGTACATATGTTGCTCTACTTACCTTAAGAAATACAGGTAATATACTCAGTATATTAACAAATCTGTGTAATATATAAAAGATGAATACCGGCAAATATGATAAGAAATGACGAAACGAAAGATACGTTACTCGAGTGTAATGTAAACAAACAAAGCGCTAACTAACGCTGCATAACAAATTGCCACTCAAGTTAATGTTTTGATTGGGTTGTTAAAACGATGTGCCAGTATTCTATTATTATGTTGGAATATTCCTTGACCATTGGCTCTTCTATGGCATAAACAGGCTCATTTGAGGGAAAACGAACCTGCAGTTGATTCACCAGATTCAAACTGGAAGGGAATCTTATGATGAAACCGTGAATGATAATTTGTTTGATGAATTGTTTAATTCAAGTGACGATGACTCAAGTCATTTTGAAGGATTTTAAATACGTATTTACTATTAAATACAAATTTTTTTTCTTTTATTTAAAGTGATAAATAAAGATTTCATACCATAAATGTTTTTGAACAATACCCCGGTAAATACAAAACTGTCAGAGTGAATACATCCTTCTCAATTACTATAATACAAATAGCTACACAATGTTTACACTTGCTGTGCGATTGGGGTTTCTTCAAGTTACTTTGATTTTTTTCATTTTATTTAAGGTAATGGATGTTCTAATGTATTATTATTGTCGTATTACAGTGTGAAATGTTTTTAATACTTGTATTTACATACATAGGTACCTCAATAAGGCTGTCACTGTTATTAGCCAACTGTAAAGCCTGGATTCCTGAACCGATATGCCAAAATAATAAAGATTCACTTTTTGTTACCGTTAGATAAGTCGACCCCCTAATTTTGGCATGATTTTTTGGGGCTAAAGGGTCGACTTATACGCCGAAATATACGGTACTTGGAGTCTTTAAATTACTAATTCTCCCTTACTGGTCCTTCCCATTTTACCCCTATACTAATTCAACGGCAGCCGTTTTCTTTTGCACTCGCAGTAAGGTAAAACCAAGTAACGAATGGGGCTGTAAACTTAATGACTGACATTTTCTTTGTAAGTCATTAAGTAAACTTCATGTCACAGAAGTCATAAAATGAATGTACAATTCAATACAATAAAGAATAACATTTTGCTAGCCTACTTGACCTGTCCACTGCTGCAATTCTTATTCCTTGCTGAAGAACAGATCCTTTAGGTAAAACCTCAGAGACCTTTGAAATTAGATACGGTGGTCTGGTTTACAAGAGCTTGAGCTAAACCTAAGGTGTGCCGGACAAAATAACAAGTAAATAAGAACATTTAAGACCAGTAAAAGTTTACTAGCAAAATTAGCAAGCATATAAGAAAACTTGAGCTTAATCAATGTGCGATAGTCAAAATATATTTTAAAGTTCATGCTTTTATAAATATGCGCCTCATTCTAAAGAGTACTACTCCTCTTAGTTAAAAGACAAGTTGACCAAAAAATCTGAATATCAACTCAAACTTTACTTCTGGAATTGCAATCTCAAATAACAGGCATAATAATGCAATGGGCAAAATATTGTTAAAGCAATTTTTCAATGAAAACTTACCTCTGGATGACAAATAATCAGATTTTTCAATCTGGTGTTTTCCATCCATACAGAATTTGCTGGTTTGTTCTTGATTGCAAATGAGAGCTCTTTAGGATTGGCCATAGACATGAACAAGTCGTAGATCATAGTTTTCTCTGAAAACAATAAAATCATCACCTCATTACACACCCAGTGTTTCAAATTATGTACTATACACATTGCTGACTGTTATATAGCAGTTGTGAAAAGCCTAGA
Source organism: Macrobrachium nipponense (assembly GCF_015104395.2). Lineage (NCBI taxonomy): Eukaryota > Metazoa > Arthropoda > Malacostraca > Decapoda > Palaemonidae > Macrobrachium > Macrobrachium nipponense. The sequence goes on along the minus strand of NC_087221.1, from coordinate 35,403,633 downwards.
GCAAATTTAATCTTGCAAACAAGCACCTTAGTATACTGTCTCACAGAATAAATTCATAAAATTCTAAATTGATATTTGATATGAATTTTATACACCAGTAAATAAGGTGTAACAGACCACTCAAAACTGACATCTAATGATAATAAATTAACATAAGAATTCCAGAGTGAGGGTAACATGCTTACAGCAACTCATTCCTGTACTCTTAGTTGAATACTATTTGTAGCCAGGAGTAAGGCCTGCATGAAAAAAAATTAATTTTTCAAGTGGGAGGCATCTAATTTTATTCTAGAATTTGAGCTGTGTTTCTACACCTATTATGAGGCAACTGAAGTATATTTTCGTTTTCATTTTGGCATTTGTTATCAATTCTATCGTGGCACCAATAGATGAAGTGAAGATATTTACTATACTGCTAAAGAAGACAATTGCAGTTGTAAGCTAAATGCATGTGCAAAATTATTCAATGATATTATCAGTTCACAAGGCATTCTGGTAACAATAAGATTACACAATGCAAAGATTCTAACCATATCTCTCAAATTACTGCCAAATATCCAACAAAGACTTGTGCCAGTGGCTAATGCAAAGTTCTTGTTATGCAATAATTAGAGTGAGCTAACAGAAATAACTGTAAACATTATATAAATTCATAAGTTATAAACAATATAGAAAATTATGAGTTAAGTTTGTCAGTAGGGGCACACAGAAATTGTAGGAAAAAAATTTCTTAAACCTACAATTGTGTATTGTTTTAATTCTGTTTGCAAATCAAAACACTCCAAAATGAATATTCATTATCATAGTCATCAATCAGAGGCAAAGATGCAGGTGAGTGTTACAAGGTATCCTCTGCTTCAGCTCAGCTGGTTTTGTTTCCTCTTGTAAATTACAGAATTATTATTACGTAAATAGATTTTCCCTGCTGTCAGTTTTTTTTCTGTCTTACTGTAGCCCTATATTTTGGTAAGATTAAATATTTATTTGTAAACAAAAATTTATTCTTAATACCAAATTCCCATCTCAAAAGGGGAGGGGGACCTTACATGACAAGGGATGTTAGATGAAATCATTTACTGTAGTACTATGTATATTAGCATATCCTAGAAGGGTCTTCTATGACTGATGAGTAAGTCTGCAAATAACCTCTATCATTCAAAACTGAATGATAGAGGTTTCAAAAGCTGTGAATACAAAAGCCCACATATTCTATTCTTTCCGACAAGAAATAACAAAACAGAATTCACCCTCAGAACTGCAGAACAATAATTCATTTGTGACTGAGCAAATGGGACTATGTGGTCATGAAATGAAGACAGTGCTGATTCAACCAAAGTAGCACAGGATAATTTAGTATGCTAGTCCATAGCTAATTACCTTTAAGCATCATATGTTATTGTTTTAAGTATACTGATTCATGGAACATGACCATTAATTCCTTATACAGTGGAATCTTGGCTTTTGTATGTAATCCGTTCCAGAATGTCTCACGAAGTTCGAAATTTGCAAAATCTGAAACAATAATTCCCATAAGGAATAATGCAAATCCAATGAATGCATTCCAGACACCAAAAAATATTTTTAAAAAATACATTTTATAGAGAAAAAACAATTTTACATACAGAAAGCAGGTTATGTTATTGTTTGGAAGGGGAATCCTTCAGAAGGACTTCAGGCATCATGGACCTATCTGGGGTTACTTCTCTTCGTTTTTTACTAGCACCACCTGGGGTCACTTCCCCTCTTTGTTTTTTACTGGCACTAGGACCAGCTTGAGAGTCACTAGACCCCTGGCGTCTCTTTAAAATTGCCTAAAGTGAAACAAGGCATTGTCATTAAACATGTTGGAAACATGGTTTTCATCTTTGTTAGGATGATAATTCTCAGCAAAATGTTTTACATCACTCCATTTTGCAAACATATCCTTAATCACTGAAGTAGGCACATAATATATGCCCGTTCGCTTTTTGAATTTTTCAAACCAGCCTCTGCTAGCCTTAAATTCACTAACACAGCACTTCTTGTAGACATTTTCTTACTGAGATCGGCATGCAACATCCTTGCCTTTTCACAAATTATTACCTCCAACACTTTGCTACAAATTCTTTCTTAAATTCTATAGTGTTTCTCACCTTTTTTTACAGAAGGGCTGATACTTGAAACTTTCCTTGGCCCCATGATGGCTTATTAGCAGTTGCATTTGTATAAAAAGCACAAAAAAACAATGAACAAAAAAGGCAGAATGGGTCAAGAGAACATAGGATGCTTTGTTTGGGCGCTCGGTATGAGCCTAGTCACAAGGTGGGGACTGGAAGAAGCGTTTCCGGGTGTATGAATTTTGAGGAAATGTATGAAACCCAAGTAAAAATTTTGTTGTAAAAAGTTGACGAAAACCGAATCGTACAAAAACTAGGGCATATGAAATCTAAGGTTTGACTGTATGTGGTCTGTAACCTCTGCACAAGTTGTACTTGTAACATTTCTGTTCCGTCTCATTTAACTGAAATAAAATAAACCCAACCCAAGCATGGAAAAGGAATGATCTGCATTTTTCCTAATCCATGTGGCATCTGAAAACCTTTCCAGGTAAAACTAAAGACCTACTATTAGCCACTCAACAGGCTTCTTTCTGGGTAACTGTAACACAAAGAATGAAAAACTTACCAGTCTCATTTGGTGGGACTCTAAACAAACTCTCTTCTTTAACCTGTTGTCTGTGAAGTTTATGAATTTCACCAGCCTGATAAAGCTTTCTTTCTTCTGCTGTTTCTGGCACCAGAGGGTTGATAATGGCTGATCCCTGATTAAGTGGATCTCGAGCTACCATAACAAATACAGCACGAGTAACCTGTTATGGCAAACAAAAGACGTAAAGTTCGCACTCACCAATATACATAACTATATAAAAATATACATAACTATATAAAAAACTACAAAATTTATAAACTACTTTTCTATCACATATTCAAAACACTTAAAGCTTCAAGTCAACTACTTATACAGTTTGACATAAGCAACAGTACCTGGTGCCATTCTCCATTATCAATCTGCTCAACAAATATGACAGTTTCCATGGAAGAACGACCAGCCCAAGAGACATGACCGGACAGACGAATATCCCTATCTGGTTTTAAGGTTACCTCCTCATTAAAGTCAATCCGATCTACCAATGCCGTGACAATAGAATAGGGGCTAGGGAGACCTTCCTTTTGGCGGGGATTAAGGACATGTTTGTAACAGAGCCACACTGAAATTTTCAAAGACAAGGGAAAATCATAAAAATACAAAAGCAGATAAGCTTATAAACTTAAGCATCTCTATCAGGAGAAGCTTGTCAAAAGACAAGACAAATAAAGCCATAAAAGCATGTAGTATATACACTGGAATAAATTACGCTCAGCAACCTTACCAGCAAACACATCCAGGTCCTCCAAAAGCCGTCCAACCCTTACACCACCTAAAAATGTTACATACTTTTCTCGCAGTCTTTCTTCTGAACCCAGTGGAATGATGGCAGTATCCCAGCTATCCTTGAAATACATTCACTAATTAGAAAATACAAATATGTTAAAATGAAACCATTTGATTTTACTAGTAAAAACCTGTCAGATTTGCATGGAATTACACAGATCCATTAACATTTCCCACGTTTTATGAAGACATTGCATTCCTTATAATAAAGTTTTAGCTCTCTGGCACCACATGGCATCCTAATTAGGTTAAAAAGTATATCATGATCATCACCTTATGATAATTTCAATGATAGTACATATATATCTACTTTTGTATTTTGGACTTTAGGAGATGCTTATTGAATAAACATACAGATACAGTACTATCTATGTGATAACGCTGCTAATAACAGCAAAAAAGACATAGTACATACTTTCATACTGCGAGGAGATAATTCATCTTGTGAAGCAGGCAAGAGTTCTAGCAGGCTTGTACGGTCGACTACATGAGTGTAACTTTTGGCTGCACCAACTTTTTGCGTCAGATTTTGTATAACTAGAAAAATAATTATATGTTTATTGCAACAGGAGCAAAATCATTAAAAAATTCAACCAAAATCCCAACAATATACCACTACAAAGTACTACATCAAGGTGGGATGGGTTACAATCCCTTGAATCTTATTTTCACAGTGAAAAACTCTACTATTTAACTAGAAACCTAATTCCTAGGATCCTAATATGTCCTATTGAAAATATTGACTTCCAAATACTCTGAAGAATCTTCATGACACTATGGATACTGAGTACATTCCCACTACAATCTTGTTTGTGAAATGATAGCAATAAACAACTGAGAATAAACAAGATGTCCTAAATACAGAGGTTCTAAACCCCATCTGAAGACTATACAAAATATGTTTGTTTGTTTGTTTGTATGGAGTTTTTACGTTGCATGGAACAAGTGGTTATTCAGTAACGGGACCAACAGCTTTGTGTGACTTCCGAACCCCGTCGAGATTGAACTTCTATCACCAGAAATATGCATCTCTCACTCCTCAATGGAATGGCCAAGAAATACAAAATATGGAAGTGAAGAAACAGTACTATAACTAAATTACTCTTGTTCTATTAGCTATACAGTAGTATGTACAGTACTTTGCTCTATGTAACTTGACATACTATATAGATCACTAAGGAAGATGCCATTCTTTAATAAAATACCTTGCTAAGAGATGTACAAGATGTATTTAGAAAAAAAAAATTACCAAGATATATTTAAAAGTGATAGCATATTTGTCTTCAGTGCATTCCCTTTTTCTATATTAATATCAAATTATAAATTTTCAATAGATGACAAATACTACTAAATAATTCTTTTTGAAATGTCAGGTGAAATGATTTAACTAGAGGTACAATAACTGTTGCTAATTTTTGTAATGCAGCAAACAAAAATTAAAGGAACAGCAAAATACTTCACTTTAGAGCAGCATTACTTGAATAGAGGATAAAAGCAACAAAATGCTATCCACTGCTCAATATCAGTATGTATGTATAAAAGAGTGAAAGTAGAAAAAACTTGTCTTCAAAACAATACTACATCTATAACACTAACAAAATAACTTTCCAGAACTGATTAAACAACAAACAGTAATTTCTTTGAGCTTGTCTGTCTCTTTCCCTCCTTTGTGTCAGCTAAGATTTTTTGGTCATCTTATAAGAAATTTTTTTTAACCAATCTGGAGCAAAGAACAGGCCTAAGGACTCTCATGTCCTTGTGTATGTGATTTTTCACTTCTTGAGTAAGCTACTTGAGACCAACTCCATTTAATAATGCAACAATTCAATGCAAAGGTCATAAAAGTCTCATAAGCCTTCTGATGATCTTCTATATGGGTGATAGGGATAAGCCAACACCATAAAATAACAAAACTTGTGAGCATGACCTGAAGAACAAAGAAGCTGGCAACTAAAAATAATTAGTTGGCCTACTTACAGGATAATGCTGATTCCTGGCCACTTTCCTAACAAGCAGATTCACATGCTGGATGGCATATAAAGATATACAGTATAATTGTCTAAAAACAATATTCACACTATCTCAGAATGTAATTTCAATATTCACTTACCATCCTTTATTGTCTTAACAGGTGTGTCATCATTTCCAAAAGTCAATCCTCTCCACTGGGTCAATATTCTTGAATTATTTATTTCACCAAAGGAAAAACTGCAGGTTGATGCTGCCAACCTATAAAATATTGAAGAAAATGCAAAACTGAATTATGTAAATGTATGTCTTAACAATAACAACAATAAATTCATAATAGCAATGAAGGAAATGTTTATAAAAATTTTACCCACTTTACAGAGAACTAGAGAAAAACATAGACAACGGAATATTCATATTAAAATCAAAATAATTTAAATTAATCAAAGAACAACTTATGCAAAGAAATAATCACATGCTTACCTCAGCTTGGAAGCTAAGTGAGTTAGACGTAACATATCTCCTCAATCTGGAAAGAACATATCACTATATTTTACTACAATCTACATACATTTCAAAGACTAGGGTTTGTAGGTTGTCACCTGGCAGAAAATACCTGATTTCAAAAGAACTTCCATTATAATTATAATTATTAAGTACCACAAAGAATTAATTTCCAGAATCAGAATTTCAAACATCTAAGAATATTAGGCCACAGAATAAATTCCAAAATGTGAAGTGGAAACAAGAGTATGGTAAACTTAAACAATTTGTAGAGTTAGGCAGGTGGGAAAAAATTTGGAATGAATGAAAAGTAAATGGTAGAAAAAAAAGGCAGCAGAAAGCTACAGTGGGTCAAAAACTCTGTTAGCTCTCAGTGGGAATGATGGTCAATGATTCTTTATAAAAATGTCTCTTTGGCTATAAAGCGTCATTTGCCAGAATCTTTATATTTATTGCGCTTTATGGATATTAATCTGGTCTGAAAAAAGAAAGGTGGTTAACTGCTTTCGTTTTGTACAGATTTACTTGGGGGAGGACTTTATTACTCCAGTGCAGACTCTAAGCCCTTCAGTCTATTTATCTGACTTCTGTAGTCTTTGAAAGATACAATATCAAGATTGATCTGTTACCTTCTGAAGTTTTATGTAATAATCTAGCTTCTTTAGCAGGTATAATATATTTTCCCTTTTATGTAGATGATGTGGTTTTGCCAACTCAAGTTTGTATCAAAGAATAAACACGGTAAAATACCAAATGGCCTGCCTTTACTGTAGCGCAACCACCTTCCAGAAAAAGTACTTTAACACGTCTTGTAACCCAGGATAGACATTAGTCAAGAGCCAGCGTCCATCAAAGCAACACCTCAAGACCTCTACTTTCCTCTCAAAGTAAGTTTTTTTCTCCCAAGTCACAAATTAAGGCCATAATTTCTGATTTTCAGGAAGGTGGTGAGGCTATGGTAGACGCTGGCCATTCAGTATTTTACCCTACAGGAAACTAAAGTTGGTGGACAGGTAGCTGTTAGAGTTTCTAATTTTTAGTCCAGCTTTTTTACAGCTGATATTTTTTTTTATAAACACTGCTGCTTTTGTATTTCTGCATTAAATTAAAAGCCTACTGAAGCAGCCATGATATATATTTTTGTGATGACATTGGTATGAGTAATCAGAAAAACTTTTATTCTAGCTAGGGTAAAACACTGCCTGGACACGCTCAACTCACCGACTATCATGGCTGGCCACCCTCCGAAAAAGTACTTTTAATGCGTCCTGACACTGGAGATGGTCATCAGTCACAAGTTGTTGTTGGCGAGAGAAGGAGCTAAAGACCTCTACTCTCCTTTCGAAGTACGTAAGTATTTTCTCCAAAGTTAGAAATTAAGGCCATATTTTTAAGATTTAAAAACAGGGATAGGGGTAATGAAAACGGGTGGACCAAACGCAGTGCAAACTTCACCTAAACGTTTTCCGAAAATTTTTACTTACAACTCGAAATATTTAGAAGATTGACGCCATCTCGATGTTTGCGGAGTTGCTTGTGTCAATAAACTTCCCATTTCCTGTGCTAAATCCGCACACCACTTGTACCCATAGACGCTGGGGCACTTTCATCACAACAATCGTACACCTGAATTCTTACCAGCACTTATTCAAGGGGACTACGGCATTCTTTGCGGCATTTTGCGCTCTTCAATTGTTTATCAGTGTTGTCAAATGGTATGTGTTTACCCTCCAGACTGGGTACAAGACTTACACAAAACTGGGGAAATAAGTGAAATTAGCGTATTTATTTGTAGTATATATACATATTACAGCAATTTTATCATTACTGCATTACTATGACAACTAGAATTCATGGAAACAGTTTGTAAATGCATCGGCGTATGTGTGACGCTCCACTAGATTGGCAACGACGAGTTCATTTTTCCTCGCGCCGTCTTCTTGTAAGTATACATTTGAAACATTTGTAATTTTTCGGGTTAATTTGGTTGCAAAAAAGGGATAATAGACATGAATTAAATAAACATTTCAAAGTAAAGTTAAACTAAATAATGAGTAAAGTAAACAATTAAGGGAATACAGCTTGTGGAGTGAATACTTAGGAACCAGGAACAGCAACGTGGTTCAAGTGCAATGTGGAGTGAATCAAGACCAAAATGTGTATAATTACAACCAAATAAGCACTGTGGAGTTTCAGTTGTGATGGTAGTAAGAATAAAACCACCGATTTACTAGGTAAAAATGAATTCAGTTCAAACCATGACCCCGGGAATAAAAAGTTTCATACTTTCACTAATGTAAGCAACAAAATGTTGTTTCATTGTGCTGATTATAACTGCAATCTTGAGTAAGATCAATAAACGTTACGAATATACGTTAACCCTGTTCAAATGAGTGCTGGGAAGGCTGGGAAAGATGGTGGATTGTCCGTGGTTAGACCGGCCAGAATGACGGTAACTTCCATATTGGATTTCAAAACTGCCTTGAAAACATATTTTACGAAGAGCGTCACATGCTTATTTTAGTTCGTATGGGGCTTTCATATATCACATTATGTTGATGAAACTTCGATCTTTTGAATGGTATGCTTAAAGTTGTAACTGTATTCTTGTTTCACCAATTAAATATCAAGTGAATAAGACCCAGCCTGTGTGATGACGATGGATCGTCCGTGATTGTTTATCCTATACCTAGCATTTTTTTGTTTGAAGGGATCATGTTACAAATACGACGTGTCACACTGTGGCCTACTACTAACTGCCCTTGTAAACATCTTTGTACTTTCGTTTTGTTACTGATACTGGTTATAAACATGAACCATACTGCATAGAATATTTTTTGGACAGCTGTTTCATTTACCGCACTCGCGACGCTGTAGGCTAGGTACTGTACAAATCGGGTCATGGGATTGGGGTCACCCAATAATTTATAACTTACCTAGCCTACGCTAACTTTATACAGGTCCAGTCTATGGTAAGGGACTTGAAAACACAAAATCACGAGATTTATACCATTAATAATGGTCAGAAATAAATGAAGTAAGCGACAAACATTAGAAAAATATGGTAAGTCGTGGGTAGCTCGTGTAAATTTCCTTACCGTAGGCGTTGTGTTACGAGGAAGTCCTTACGAAGTAAATGTCAAGCTCTTCACACCGTACGGCTTAATGCCACCTGAAGTTATAAGGACTCAAACGATCAAATGGCACATATGTAAATTAGACTTTAACTAATTGGCTGACGCAATAATTGCGAACTGGGGAAATAATTGCGAACTGGGGAAATGGATAGAATATTAAGGAGGAACAGTAGTAGTAACAGTAATGGCAGGGCTTCGCTTTGGAACGGCTCCCTCATTCGGTCTATTTTGCCTGTAAATATATTTTCTGTAGTCCCATACTTTTATATATATATATATATATATATATATATATATATATATCATATATATATATATATATATATTATAAGAATTCTGTTCTGTTTTCATTTGTTCCTTTAGAGAAACTTGTGCATAGTAAGATGTTAGCTATCAGCTCCTCTTTAACTCTTTGCACTTTTAGAAGAAAAGTAATAACTTAGACAAAGGAGAAAAATACCTTTGCAATTGCCTGTTACATTAGTATCAACCTTGAGGAGTTGACTCTTGAGGTTTTGAACCCCCGAGGAAGCCAACAAAGTCTTTTATATGCCTAGCATGCAGATATGGAGGATTGCATTTCTCTGATGGTTGACGGTTAAGACAGACACTGTAGGAATCGCCATATCCCTTATGCCTTGCCTCACGCCTATAGGCCTTGAGAAAATGTGGTTGTATTTGGCAAGGGAAAGCACGCCAATTGGATTCCTATTCATAACCTTGTTCATTATATATATAAAAAAGAAATAATGGAATGATATCCATCCATGCCTTCACTTAATGAGGTGTATTAGGTTTTCATTGAGAATGACGAATCTGATCTACAAATTCTAGAGAAATGTGTGGCTCTGACGTAAACTGGCAAGTGCAACTGCTTCTGTAGGTGGGTCCTGGATAAGGTAAGGGTTATGCTGGGGGTCACACATTCACGTATCACGACGGCGTATGCCCACGTAAGTGGATCGTGGGCATCATCGCGGTGATATGACCTTGAATAGCTGGTAAACAGGACACGGGCTAACGGACGTAAAGCCAGCACCGTAAATTGCGCCGCAAATGTACGCGCAAAGAATGCAAGGTCGGACGTCTACCTGGAACTTACGCCGATAATGTTCTATGTATGTCAACTTCACGTCAAGACCACGCCCACCGTTGTGGGGCTGTAGGGTACAAAAGGGTCGGCCTGTGAACAGAGCTTGCCGTTCCCCTTGTCAACTCCGTGCATCGAGAAGTCTTCGCCCCTGTTCTAAATCATCATGGAGAACTTTGAGGAGATTCTCGAACGTGTAACACCACTAAACACCCTCAACAAAGAATTAATGGGGAACATTCTGGATTATGTAGAAGGCAGCGTGCTGCTGCAATTAGTGAAGCTGCATCTTGCAAGGAGAAACCAGTAGACATCTACAACACAGCTGAATATTACAGTTGAAAATTTTATGCATATCCGCCAGAAAACTAATGCACACAAAATGGAGATTTATTATCACTGAGAGAGAGAGAGAGAGATGTACCCAAGATATTTACTCTAATTGTACAACAAAAACATTTCAATAGACGCAATTAGAATAATGGTTGTAAATGAGCACATCACTGATTATATATTAACCCCATTTCTGAATGACCAAGTAACCAGACGATAAGGAATACCATACGTAGTTTTAGGAATTATGATTTGAGGGTTGTTGTTGTTGAAGATTAAGCCAGCCTTGTGCTGGCACGGGCTCTTGCTCCTAGAGCAGCCCGTAACCCGAGGCGCCGACCTGACCTTTGATAGCACGCTACAGCGTTGCCATGTCGTACAGGGTTGTAAATGTGTGAATTGGTTTCGCCGTAGGCTACAGCGCTATTAGGAGGCCACGTGTTTCGCGGCGGAAAGAAAACAACGACGGCGAACAATGGATATGACCCTAGCGCCTACCCCGCAGCAGTCACCGTGGGTCTCACGTGCAATGCCTGGAGCTACGTCAGGTGACATTTGGCGCGACCACCCACGACTTGTTTTGAACATTTCAAAACTGGAGCGGGCTACGGCGCCCTAGTGGGCGGAGCTTAGCACTCGGACGACACGTCACCGTACGTCTACGATTTTACGTATGTTTTACGTTACATTTACGGTTTACTGACGTAAGCTGCTGTCAACTACCAATTTCCGCTCATGCGTGGGCGTGCGTGCGTTGATACGTGAATGTGTGACCTTAGCATTAAGCTGGGGTCACAAATTCATGTATCACGACGGCGTATGCCCAAGTATGTGGATCGTGGGCATCTTCGCGGTGAAACGACCTTGAACAGCTAGTAAACAGGACACGGGCTGACGAACGTAAAGCCAGCACCGTACTTGCACCGCAAATATACGCACAACGTTATGGGGCCGTAGGCCTACGTACATAAGGGCCGGCCTGTAAACAGCTTGCAGTTACCCTTGTCAACTCCGTGCAGCAAGAAGTATTCGCCCCTGTTCTGAATCATCATGGATTAAACAAAACAGCAGCTTTAGGAACTTAGATAACAACTGTTGAAATGAGATTCATTCGCAGCCACACAAAACTAATAAAATAAAAATGCATTACAAGAGCCCCAGACTAACCCTAGAGTACTAAATGTGCACCAAAACACACATCAATTACACTTTTAAGTAAAATATGAAGCTATTTCAACTCAAAAACTACACAATAAAAAGGAAATGAAATGAAAAATAGAAAATAACAGAAAAACAGAGAGAGAGAGAGAGACTTCATTGAGTACCAGATATAAAATAACCAGAATTATAAAGATACTTCGAAAATACTTAACCAATAAAATATAAATATATACTTAAAAAGACACTTAACATTTAAAATATAAATATATACATTATATACACTATCAGTTCTCGATGAAGCTCGAGGATGGAAGAGAGAGAGAGAGAGAGAGAGAGAGAGAGAGAGAGAGAGAGAGAGAGAGAGAGAAATGTAAAAGCACCAAGTATTAGAGTTCCTTTTTTTTCTCAGATGTAGTTTTGTAGATTGTGTTGAAAAATTTTGCTTTTGTCTTATGTGTATATTTTGGTCATATATTATTTTGTGAGTTTTTTTCATTTCATATGTTAGACTGATGTTTCTTTGCTACTTTCAAAGTGAATACAAAAAATGTCATTATTTAAAATGATTTAGTGTATTGAGATAGTTTTGTATGTCTTATATGGCATTGCTGACCTGAAGGCGCCGACCCGACCTTTTTTATACCGCGCTACAGCGTTGCCACGTCGTACAGGGTTGTAAACGTGCGAATCGGTTTCCCCGTAGGTTACCGCGCAATGAGGAGGCCCATGTGCTTCGCGGCGAGAAGAAAACCGCTGCGGCGAACAATGCCTGTGAGCCCAGCGCCTACCCCGTTGCAGTCACCGTAGGTCCCAGGTACAACGCCTGGAGCTACGTCAGGCGACATTTTACGTGACCACCCACGACTTGTTTTGAACATTTCAAAACTGGAGTGGGCTACGGCGCTCCATTGGGTGGAGCTCAGCGCCCGGCCGCAGGGATCATAGGACTTCGGTTCCAAAGACAGTCTGTGTGATGACATCACTGCAAAGGGTAACGGATGGAATCCGTGGGGTTGTTTATGTAATTTGTCGTAGGACCGAAAATACTTACAAGAAATGAAGCTGAGCTATCCAAGCACTTCTCTTAGGAATCTCAAACTGTGTGCAAGATAATGATTAGGAGATTAGAACAACGATGCACGGGAAACTTTTTTTTTTTTATAGGATTTCTTCCATTCATACTCAAGAGGACTCTATCAGACTCGTTTTTGTACTTGTTTATATTTTTATGGTGTATATACAATAGTTCCTCGCTGGACGAGTGGTTTTCGCTGCCAATCCGGTGGTCCGAAGTTCGAATCCCGGTTCGGCCAACGCGGAATCAGAGGAATTTATTTCTGGTGATAGAAATTCATTTCTCGATTTAGTGTGGTTCGGATCCCACAATAAGCTGTAGGTCCCGTTGCTAGGTGACCAATTGGTTCCTAGCCACGTAAAACTATCTAATCCTTCGGGCTAGCCCTAGGAGAGCTGTTAATCAGTTCAGTGGTCTGGTAAAACTAAGATATACATACATTGGTGTGTAAAGGCATAGCCACACTCTTCAAGGAAAACAAGGGAGATCAGGGGTCTCGTTAACAAATTTTGAAAACTGTAATCCATTTTTAATCCTAAAGGGAATATCGTTCATCTAAAATTTAAGTAATGTATCAGTGGTAGATCTTAATATTCTCGAGAATACGTTAAATATGATGGGGTGGGGCAGTGGGAGTAGGGTTGGGGGGAGAACGTGTTTTAGCCTACATTAAGGACCTTATAATAATTGTAGGGAAGACTCACCAAGAGGTAAAATGAGAGACGCCATCACGGTTACTTTTCATTAAATATTTCCAGACTCCAATTCGTTTTCAATGTCAACCGGCCACTTACCTCTTTAAAGTATATTATCGCATTTATCATGAACACAACAGAGAGAGAGAGAGAGAGAGAGAGAGAGAGAGAGAGAGAGAGAGAGATCCCTGCGACTTTGTGGTCTCGGTACTAATTCCTGTCAATGATCGCCTTTCTCGGTCTAGGCTTCGTCGCAGACCTAAACGTATAATCATCACCTTCAAGGGTAACTCGAAGAGAGCGGTCACACGGCTTTCAAATGATCGTCATTTGTTTAATCGCATAAGTGAAGAAAAATGTGTACCGTCTTTTGCTGTTTTTTATTTTATTTTTATTTATCATACTTATTACGTTACCGGATACAAAATTTGTTAACGTATTCGTTTGTTGCGCTCTTGGCTATGTGTCTGACATTGTCAGTGTTACGAAAATTGTAGCAATTTCATCACAGCCAAAGAGTTGTTGACATGTCAACCGCGCCATAGAAGAAAATACAATGAAGAAGAGTCAAGTAGCCTAGTGCTTTACAGCGAAGTAGCCGAAACCTTATTATCGTGATTATCAAACGTCCAACCGACAGCGGCCTTACGGAAACCAGATTTAGTGGCTTTCGTCCGGTTTGTCAAATTAATTGAGGTTATTGATTGACAGACAACTGGATACTTATTGGTTACACCCATATTGTGATTTTAATAACGTATGCAAGACAAGTGTTTGATGAATTACTATATGACGTAAACCAACTTAGCTAGGCTTTTCCCCCAAAATTATAGGTACCTCATTATAAACAAGTCGTCATTTAAAGCAATGATATTTAAGCAACGCAGCGTAATATAGCGGCATTCGTTGCATGAATAAATGAGTTATTAACAACATTATTCCATCAGATTACGACAACGCAAGATCTGAAAAAAGATGCAAAGTCTAATAAAGACTTTGATAAGATGTAAGTCCTGTTTGTTTACAGTCGCTCTCATTTATTTGCTGAAATTATATTTATTTATGTTTACATTTTTTCTGTTTCTCAATTAGAATTATGGTCAGAGGTGACACAAGTTTTAGTTGTTTATAGGCATGTGACTCAAGAAAAGAACACTCGTTATTTATAGTTCTTGAAGTGCCACGTCTTCAAAAATTAATGACAGCTGTCGGAAGCATGTGTCCTCGGAGGGTGCCAACTATACCAGAACTTTTCGTAATGGAATGGAAAGTATTATCTTAAACTACTCTGATTGGAGTACAGCATTCAGAATACGTAACAATTTCGATAATAAGAAAACACTTTACACTTCCTTCGAAGTAACAAAAAGGTGGAGTGGTAGTAGATGGGCTTTGTTGGATTGAAATTGATGAGAACATTCAAGAACTGTGGTGGTACAAAATTTTCATTTTGTCCCATAAAAAAATCATAATAAAATACTTCTGATTACATTAGTTATTGATCTAGTGAATTCTGAATAGCGATTCGACGACTGCTTCATTTATTTACTACGTCGATGTCGAGAAAACACATCACAAGAAATAGCTACAAAAGTCACTGGAATATAGGCCTAATGAACGGCGTCACTTCCTCGTCGCTCTCAACAAAGCAAGATGAAACAATAATATTCAGTTAAGTTGTAGGTCAGCTCTGCGAGTTCTCTCCACGCTAGGTCACCCAAGGTCAGTCGCAAGGGCCACCCTTGGAAAGGTGTATTCTCTCGAAGACGATTCGTTTCCGGTCTATCAGTAATGATGGGTGGTTAACTTCTGCTACTTTCACTGAGTTAGCTGATAGACCACAAAAAGCGTAGCCTAGGCTCCCGGATGGCTCGTTTGGTTGTGACGTTCCCGAATGGCGGGACGCTGCGAGGCGAGTTCATTAGGTAGCATTAGTTCAACAGCTTTGTGTCATGAAGTTATTAAGGTATTTTTTTTTTAGTATGAGAAGGAATTTCTTCTAACGACCGTCTACTTTCGAAGGTCTTGGCTTCTAAGCAGACAATATGATCTCATTCTCTAGTTCAAGCAGTTGTAGATTTTTTGAAAGTTTCATCATTTATTCCAAATAATTTCAAGTATTTCTTCTTGACTAATTCTTGGCAACTCCTACTTCGCACACAATAAATAGGCCAACTTCTCGAGTCAGAAGTGAAATTTCTTGAACACTGCAACATGATCGTAAGGGGGTTGTAGAACAGAAGGTTCGCTGAAAAGGCCTTCGCTTCTCATCCGAAAGGAACTGCTGTCACGACCGAGGTCTGTAATGCTATTGTAGAGTTTAAAGACTCTAAAATTTTAAAATAAGGTAAACTTTGAGAACAAAATAACATTAGCAGAATCCCTGTTTATACAAGTAACTACTAATTTAAATCTAAGTAGACGTGCCTAGTACCATGTAAAATTTTAACATGACAAATGTGTGTTCAGATGACATTTTTTGTGCTATTTTGAGCATGATCGTTGGGCATGCAAAGGCGCATATACTAATATATGCACCTGACGCATGCCTTTTTATATATTTAACCGATAACTGACATGCATGCTTCAACGCAAGGTTTACTACGGTTAGAATT
>NC_087221.1:35365084-35382584 GCF_015104395.2 Macrobrachium nipponense | reverse complement strand
TAAATTAGATCTCCTGACCTTAAACGAAATGACCTCCCGAGAAATGTCGATCCAGAGCACACAGAGAGAGAGAGAGAGAGAGAGAGAGAGAGAGAGAGAGAGAGAGAGAGAGAGAAGAGAGACTGATCATGAATTTGGAAGAAGATGAATCATAAGAACGGGAGCGGAAACTTCAGCGAGAAGGAGAGAGAGAGAGAGAGAGAGAAATCCCAGGCATTGGTAATGAAAATGGAAGAGTAAGAAGAAGAAGAAGAAGAAAAAGACGTAGAAGAATCAGAGGAACGAGAACGGAAACATCAAAGAGAGAGAGAGAGAGATAGAGAAATCCCGCGAATTGGTAATGAAAATGGAAGAAGAAGAAGAAGAAGAATAAGAAGAAGAAGAAGAAGAATCATAGGAACGAGAGCGGAAACTTCAGAGAGAGGAATCATATTAACGAGAGCAGAAACTTCAAAGAGAGAGAGAGAGAGAGAGAGAGAGAGAGAGAGAGAGAGATCCCGGGGATCGGTAATGAAAATGGAAGAAGAACAAGAACAAGAACAAGAAGAAATAGAAGAATCATATTAACGAGAGCGGAAACTTCAAAGAGAGAGAGAGAGAGAGAGAGATCCCGGGAATTGGTAATGAAAATGGAAGAAGAAGAAGAAGAAGAAGAAGAGCGGAACCTTCAGTGTTCATTTGCCAAGACCACAAAATTGCCGGGAAAAACTTGAAGGCACGGCTGTGGTAAGGGGTGACAACGAGATCGTCCTCTCGGGTAATGTGCGGCTTGACGCTCGCGAGGAGTAGGTAGGTAAGTAGCTTCCTCCATCTTGGAGGGAATTTTTCTTCTCAAGTTGATTGCACACCTCAGGAGAGGGCAAGGTTGCCAAGTGTTTCTGCGAAAAAAAAAAAAAAAAAAAAAAAAAAAATGGAGGATATGAAAACGGGCTTCGGTAAGATTGGCTTGTAGTATAGGATGTCTTTCGAGGATTATAATTTTATTATTATAATATCATCCATCATTTGTCAGCTCTCTCTCTCTCTCTCTCTCTCTGTTGGCTTTTTCATTATGCTGGAAAGTTAGCGTTTATTACGTCCTTTCTTAATTATTTAATAATAATCTTGTACAAGAATTTTCTTTTCATTCAGCTATATGAGAGAGAGAGAGAGAGAGAGAGAGAGAGAATGCAGGACTTATTGTAAACAAGTCTACATTAACATGCGCCCTGAAGATATGATTTTTACTGGACCCATATATATATATATATATAGATATATATATATATATATATATATGTGTGTGTGTGTGTGTGTGTGTGTGTGTGTATGTGTATGTGTGTGTGTGTGTGTGAAATAAATGTTTAAAGCCGTAATAATGAAAACAAATGGAATGAGAAATACGACGCCGGTTTCACGGACCCTTTCCGTGTGACGTCACCCACCAGCTCCCGAGACAAACTAGCCAAGATGAAGGGTTAGCGAGGTAGTCTACTTAATCGCGCAACATTTCCATCAGTTTGCTACCTGTCTTTAGGCCCTAACGAACAATTTATCGTTCGCGTGATTGTGACAAATGAAGCTGCCTTAATGAAAACAGGCACTTACTCCCCAGCTAAGCCGTAAGTGATGGGGGCGTTCGTTGCTAAATAATTGCCGTAATTGCGCCGAGGCAGTTTGTTAACACAACTGCCGCTTGAAATTAAGCCGCCTTCGTCCGCCGCTATCATTTCACATGCGCGTTGCGAAAGACGTCGCCTCCTCCTCTTCCTCCCCCTCCTTCTCCTTCTCCTTATCCTTCTCCTTCTCCTTCTCCTCATCCTCCTCCTCCTCCTTCTTCTTCTTCTCCTCCTCCTCCTCCTATCTCTCCTCTCCTCCTCTTCTCCCTCCTCCTCCTCCTCCTTCCTCTCCTCCTCCTCTCCTTCCCCCTTCTTTTCCTTCTCCTCCTCCCTCCCCTCCTCCTCCTCCTTCCCTTCTCCCCCCCTCCTTCTCCTTCTCCTCCTTCTCCTCCTCCTCCTCCTCCTTCTTCTCCTTCTCCTCCTTCTCCTTCTCCTTCTCCTTTCCTTCTCCTCCCCTCCTCCTCCTTTCCCCTCCCCCCCTTCCCCCCTCAATCCTCCTCCTCCTCCTTCTCCTTCCCCTCCTTCTTCTCCTCCCTCTCCTCCTCCTCCTCCTCCTCCTCCTCCTCTCCTTCTCCTCCTTCCTCTCCTCCTCCTCCTCTCCTCTCCTTCCTCCTCCTCCTTTCTCCTCCTCCCTCCTCCTCCTCCTTTCCTTCCTTCTCCTTCTCCTTCTCCGCCTCCTCCTGGACCTGTTCCTCCTCCTCCTCCTCCTCACCTCTCCTTCTTACCTTCTCCTCCTTCCTTCCTTCTTTCCCTTCCCCCTCCTCCATTCCTTCCTTCCCTTCCTCCTTATCTTCCCCTCATTCCTCCCTGCTCCTTCTCCTTCCTTCCTCCTCCTCCACCTTCCTCCCTCCTCCTTCCGACCCCTCCTTCTCCTTCTCCTTCTCCTTCCTCCTTTCTTCCCCTCCTTATCCATTTCCCCCCTCCCTATTCCCCTTCCTTCCTCCTTCTCCTCATCCTCCTCCTCCTCCTTCTCCGTTCTTTCCTCCTCGTTCTCCGGTTCCTCCTCCTCCTCCTCCTCCTCTTCTTCTTCTTGCTTGTGTCACCTAAAACTGGTAGACCCCCAGGAGTTTTTCCCTCCCCTCTGTTTACTTGATGAAACGGCCCAGGCAATTCTCGAAATGGACGGGTTCCTCTTGATAAAGAGATCGGAAATCTTGAGAAAAAGCCGGTGGGACATTCTCGACGTGAAATATAGTTAAAATACAGTTATTAGGAAACCGAGTGGAATGTATTTTTAGCACGAAGATAATAATCGCCATTATGCCGGAGAAATTTGAACATTTCTTAACGTAGTTGGAGACGTATTTATATATGTGGGGTTTTATTTGTTCGTTTTATTAGACGACTTATTAAGTATAAAGGGCAAATCCCTAAGTCGCCGAAAATAAGTGATATGAGCAAAAGGAAGAGAAATTCATAATGAAATCGTTTTGTATATATTCAACATACACATCTCAAAGGAATTTTTGTTTTAAAATATCCATATGCCTCACCCGTGTTTTACAATTATTTTGAATTTTTGAATTTCTTATTCTTCTATAAAACAAATTGACGAGATTCGTTCTGCTGGAATTGAATGAAATGTAAAATTCAGACCATAGGCCGAGCGCTGGGACCTGTGACGTCATTCAGCGCTAAAAGGAAAATTGAAAGTAAAAAGGTTTTCATTAAAGATATAGCATGAGGAAGACCTCGCAGTTGCACTATGAAACAATTGTTACGAGAGGGTGAAAAGAAAGATGGAAGAAAGAGAATATGAACGGAGGTACGGTAAGAGGAATGAAAGGAGTTGCAGCTAGGGGCCGAAGGGATGCTGCATAGATTCTAAAGTAATGCCTGCAGTGCACCGCGTGTGGTGCACTGATGGCAGTGGCACTATACCCCTATGCAGGAACGTGTTTGCAGTTGGATTAAAATATTTCAGATACGCGCTTCTCCATCTCGTCAACCGGATCTCTGATCCTTACAAATAATAATCATGATACTAAGTGAAAAGCCACAGCTACGTATACAAGCAAGACTGTATTTATCAAAATACAAAAATGGTTAAAAGGCTCTGAGCTTTCGACCTTTTGCACCCCGTTTTTTTTAACCATTTTTTTGTATTTTGATAAATACAGTCTTGCTCATTACGCAACTCTGGCTATTTACTTATTTTCGGTCACAGTATAGTGATGCACTATAGATAATGCTGAATCTATACGAACTTGAAAAAAAATAACGATTTTGTTGCAATGCAACAAGAAGAATGATCCAAGTGAATACACAAATACACTGATTCCTTTGATACTATACGAACTAAAAAAAAAAACGTATCTGTTAAACAACAGGAATTAAGACACTACACACTGATCCCTTCAATGGCATTTTTTCTCCACAAAAATTGACGTATTTAAGGAGTCTCGCATCTAAGGTGAAGTGCAGAAGTTCTTGCGATCTGCTCAGCTGTTGAGCATAAGATATCGACATGTCTGTTACCGGTTCGAAAGATTAGTATTACCCCTGTGCCAATAATAACTTTATGGTGTTTAACTCAGGTTACCAATTTTCATGTATATTCACGTGTGATTGTTTCAGCTCCTGAGCAAATCGGTTTTGCTGAACGTGCATCAAAAATGCGGTTGAACAGTTGGAACGATTATCATTCGTATTCCTCGTCTGGAACAGTTATCAACAGCCATCATCAAGTCTTGACTAATAATAATAATAATAATAATAATAATAATAATAATAATAATAATAATAATAATAAAAAGAAACCTCATAATCACATGAGTTAATCAAATAAAATGGAAAAGTAAATCCACAATAATATGTCAGATCTTGTTATTTAAAATACAAAGCAAAGAGCTTTCGAAGACCTGCACGGTCCTCCTAGTCAATCAGATTGACAAGGAGGACCGTGCAGGTCTTCGAAAGCTTTCTGCTATGTATTTTAATTAACAAGATCAGACATATTATTGTGGATTTACTTTTATTTCCATTTTAATTTAATTTAATAATGATAATAATAATATAAACATTCTTGAACATCCAAATATAATATGGCCTTCTTATCAGTCTGTCTCTTCACAAACAGTCGTTTCAATCTAGTCAGTTTCAGGCAATTTTTGACCACAGAGTGAAATCATTCTACTTCCAGCGATTTCCAGCCATTCCAGACGAAACGCCGCCTCCGTCATTTCAGAAACTACGCGCGTAGGATCAAGCGGACTCGAAAGTCACGTGACCGTCGCACGGCCCGCTGCCTATTAACCATGAGAATTTCTGCCAAAAAATCGCGGATGTTTCCAGAAATGCCGACATCGAAATGTATATCATTACCTAACGAGTGGAAAGAACTTCTCTCTCTCTCTCTCTCTCGCCCAAGGTTGAGGGAAAACGGCTCAGCCGAAGGATGAGGTCATGGAGGGATGTTTGAGGGGGCGGGGGGGGGGGGGGGGGGGGGGGGGGGGGGGGGGGGGGGGGAGGGGGGGTGATACCGGTGAGGTCGACAGAAGGGCTTGAACAAGCTTGAATGGGATTAGGGAGAGGAAAGCCCGTGGGGGGTTTGGGATGAGGTCACAGATGGAATCAAGGGTTGGGGGCGGGGGGTTACCTCAGGGTGGTGGTGCTGATTTCGGCTTCAGACCTTTTTAGCTTTTCGTGTCCCTCGATTCTGGCCCTCTCAGGGTGCTGCTGTTCGTACGGCCTATTCAATGGAGAAAGGATGAGGGAGGGTAGGAGAGGAGGCCCGGGGATGGGGGATGCCCCTGGTTGAAGGATTCGTGGAAAACGTAATATCTCGCTACGGGAGAAAATGAAGTCCGGGAAATGCTGTACTAAGCACTTTAGGGTCGACCGTGTTGCCACTTTCATGTTCAATGAGGGCGATGAAAGCTGGAGAATTATCATTTACACGAAAAGGGTTAGGCAAATCCCATGTTGCCTTAAATATAAGGAGCAAAGACTTGTTGCAAAAGCAGCTTATTATACAGCTAAACGGACACATACACAGGGCCTACTATGCGCTTTCGCAATCACGCGTTTAATCGAAAGTAAGTCTATTTGCATTACAGCTGTTCTGTTTCGTCAGTACCTTGATTTAATTTTTTACAGGAGTAATAATTAATTTTTATAAATACCTTGGTTATGTAATTCTGTCACAGGAGTAATAATATTTTTAGGAATACCTTGTTGATTTCATTTTTTACAGGAGTAATAATTAATTTTTATAAATACCTTGATTTAATTTTTTTACAGGAGCAATAATCAATTTTTATAAAGACCTTGGTTTAATTTCTCACAGGAGTAATAATTAATTTTTATGAATACCTTGATTTCATTTTTTACATGAGTAATAATAAATTTTTATAAATACCTTGGTTTCATTTCTCACAGAAGTAATAATTATTTCTTATAATACCTTGGTTTCATTTCTTACAGGAGTAATAATTAATTTTTATAAATACCTTGGTTGCATATCTTACAGAAGTAATAATTAATTTTTATAAATACCTTGGTTTCATTTCTTACAGAAGTAATAATTATTTCTTATAAATACCTTGGTTTCATTTCTTACAGGAATAAGAATTAATTTTTATACATACCTTGGCTTGCATATGACAATTACAGAAGTAATAATTAATTGTTTATAAATAACCGGGTTTCATTTTTTCTTACAGGAGTAATAATTATTTTTTTTATGAATACCTTGTTTTTATTTTTTACAGGAGTAATAATTAATTTTTATAAATACCTTGGTTTCATTTCTTACAGAAGTAATAATTAATTTTTATAAATTTTTACCATTTGGTTTTAAATTTCTTACAGACCTTAATTAAGGTTTTAATTTTTTAAATACCTTGGTTTCATTTCTTACAGAAAGTAAATAATTAATTTTTATAAATACCTTGTTTCATTTCTTTACAGTTTTAATAATAATTAATTTTTATAAATCCAATTGGTTTACTTTACTTTTCTTACAGGATGGATAATAATTATTGGTTTTTATAAATACCGTTGTTTCATATCTTACAGAAGTAATGATTAATTTTTATAAAGAACTTGGTTTCATTTCTACAGAAGTCATAATTAATTTTTGTAAGTACCATAGTTTCATTTTCTACAGGAGTAATAATTAATTTTCATAAAGACCTAGGTTTAATTTCTTACAGGAATAATAATTATTTTTTATAAATACCTTGGTTTCATTCTTACAGGAGATTATTTTTTTATAAATACCATTGTTTTATTTTTTTACATGAGTAATAATTAATTTTATAAATACCATGTTTTCATTTCTTACAGGAGTAATAATGATTTGTTATAAATACCTTAGTTTCATATCTTACAGGAGTAATAATCAATATTTATAAGTACCATGGTTTCATTTCTTACAGTAGTAATAATTAATTTTTATAGATACCTTGGTTTCATTTCTTACAGGAGTATTATAAATACTTTGTTTTAATTTTTCACAGGAGTAATAATTAGTTTTTATAAATACCTTGTTTTCATTTTTTACAAGGAGTAATAATTAATTTCTATATTTTTAAGTTAGATGTATACAGAAAGTAAGGACATGCTGTATAAACTGCTTTACATAACTGAAGTAACGCAAAGATGATATTGCATTGATACAGTATTGTGTATTCTATAGCCAGAAGCAACTAAGCGTTGAAGGCAAAATATTTGCTTCCACGTTACTAAACTGCTATATATTCTTTTTACCATTAAAAATGATTAAATCAGGAACATATTTGCTAGTTCCCCAAGTTCAATATTTGATTGAATATTTGTGATGTAAGTGAATTTACATAAATTGATATACTCGTATATATATATGTATATATATATACATACATACATACATATATATGTGTGTGTATATATATATCTATATATATATATATATATTATATATATATATATATATGTGTATATATATATATATATATATATATACATATATACATATGTATATATATATTATATACATATATATTTTATATATAAATTATAGAATATATACATATATATTTATATATAAAATATATTATATATATAATACGTATACAGCACTCGTATAATATATATGATATATATAGATATATTATAATATTATATATATACATATATATCACTTCATAAAACCTGTCCATATATATGCTGGCTAATGAGGTTTACACAAACAGTCAGAAGTCGACAATGACAATTAAGAATACTTGAGATTTGGAATAACCGCTCCTAAGCTGAAACGAATGGGAGTATGGAACAGTGAATGCTGCAATAAAAAAAAAAACGAATAACAACCTGTGTTCTATGGACACCGTTCAATGCTACACCCCGAAGAGTACCAGGAATCAGGAATAGGCCAAACCATTTTTGTTTATAACTTTAAGCTTCCTAAAACATTCCACGTCGCTTGAACTTTGAAGGCAATTGCAGACCAGAAGCAAATACTTTCATCATGTGATGTTTATTCAGCATCTATTGAGTTGCAATGTCGCTATGTGTATTCAGTATAGTAGATGTCAATAATAGTGCGCATACAATCATTCGAGTTTTTCGTTTGGAATTCTCTTTGTACTTTTCTATTCATTGATATCCGATGTTTCTTCCTTTTAAAAATCGGCCTTAGTATCCTACTGGGTTTATCCCACGTTTTTGAGGCTTTGTATTTTTGTTTTTTGTTTTTTTGTTTTTTGTTTACATCGAGGAAGTCTATACGAGCATTACGTTGTCCCTCCCGTCAGTTTAAAAATAAGAGGGGGTGGGGGGGGGGCGCGGTGGAAGGGTGGGAGGGCTGGTTTGGGAGGATAACAAGGGATTCTCTTCAACCTTGGGGGATCAAAGTTGAGACAATCTCCCCACCTCCACCCACTCTAGAAGTATGCAGACGGCGAGGAAATCACTCCCTTTCCGAGGATACTTGGAACATTCGGGGCTTCTCTCCAAACAATTGGCGAATGCCATTCGACTGGCATTCCGTTTCCTTGTGCCAGTCAAGTGGCGTTACGTTTCCTCATTTGCATTTCGTTACGAAATATTTGCTCGGGTGAGTTGGTCTTCCTCCGATTTCTTGGGTGGTTAACTCCCCGTCGGTCACCGTCAAGGGCAAGCTCCTAAAAAGAAGAAGAGGAGGAAGAGGAGGATAAGAGGAGGTTTAGGAGGAGAAGTAGCAGGTGGAGGATAGGAGGAGGGGGAGGTTTAAGAGTAGGAAGAGAAGTAGGAGTAAGAGGAGGAGGTTTAAGAGGAGGGGTAGTAGAAGGAGGAGTTAGAAGGAGGAGGAGGAGGATGACGAGGTTTAGGAGGAGAAGTAGGAGTAGGCGGAGGAGGATAGGAGGAGAAGGTTTAGGAGGAGGAGGAGGTGGTTTAGGAGGAGAAGTACGAGTAAGAGGAGGGGGAGGAGGTGTAAGATGAGGTATGATATGAGGGGATGAGAGGAGGAGGAAGAAGATAACGATGCGGGAGGAGAAGGAGGAGAGGAGGAAGAAGTGACAGGAGGAGGAGCAGATGAGGAGGAAGATACGAAGAGGAGGAAGATGAGGAGGAAGTGTAGGAGGAAGATGAAGAGGAGGAGGAGGACGAGGAAGAACAGGCAGAACGAGGAAGAAGCGCTTTCGTCATTTCTGACATTTCTTAAGAGAAACTTTACAAAGAAGCTTTACCAAGTATTTTGACTTATGATATTCAAATTTCATTAAATACTGGTTTTCATTTATAACTCGTTTATGGTTCCGACGAGAACAAGAATTTTATGATCATGAAAAAAATGTTTGAGTCATTCTGACAGAAAAAAAAAAATCCATCGCAATTATGGTACCGGTTAAATGACTGAAAACTTTTGCCTTAAGAGTCAGTAGAAAGTTTGAATCAATATATATCCCAAATCTATATTATAATTAATCATCTTCACGAGCATCACTAGCAGTGCGATATTCATTATATTCTCTTGCAGCGAATGAATCATTATCAATACTATGAAATAATGACAAAATTGACCATAAAAAGTAAATCTCTCACTAAATGTCACATATTTTCTATAAGCACATTGTCTGTACCGTAATATGTATAATTATGTATAATGAAGATGACATTGGTGTTTCAGACCTCATTATTCCAATAATAGCTATCTACTATCTATATTTATATATAATGAATAGATATAAAATTGTGCAAATATATATTTCACAAAACTAGATTTTATCTTTAAACATTCGTCTGCAATCAATGAAAATTTGGAATGTCATTAAATAGCAAAGCGCGCGAACAAACAAACACACACACACACACATCTATGCGGCCCATGAATATTCACGGGACCACATCACCATCCATCCTCTCTCGCGTGTCAGCTTATGAAAATGGGAAGGTGTAAAAAGGTGTCAATACGAGGAGTATACAGAGTAAAGGTCATGAAACAACAATGCCAAGTCGTAGTAGTACTCTCGACCACCAGAAGTTGCACAGGTGAAATCTCTTAGCCCAAGGTGAGAGAGAGAGAGAGAGAGAGAGAGAGAGAGAGAGAGAGAGAGAGAGAGAGAGAGGTCCCCCCTTCTTTTCCCATAGCCAAAGAGGAGAACGCAAAAAAAAAAAGGGGGGGGGGTTAACTGTCAAGCGCAACATTTCCATAATTGTGCATCGACGACTAAGATTATTTCCGACAGCCTCGGGGGGTCTCCAATACGCTTGCTGAGACAGAGAATGACGTACGACAACCTCCGGGTGACATCGCTGGCAACGCGGGTCGCGGGGCTACGCCGGACGCACGATACTCCTCGTGAAATAACTCCTTGTGTACGTAACGTTGCTCGGTCACGTGGATGTTCTTCCCTCGCCAGTCAGCTGTTGGCTGCCGATTCAGCTGGACCGTTGTTCGTGGATGTTCCGAGCCTGAAGTGTATGCCGTGCAAACGTTTGTTTTATTCCCCGTTTTTCCGTGTGGATGGATGTTGTCGAACCGCACTTTTGGTTGCTGTTGTTACTGTTATTCGTTAAATTTGATTGTTTTTTCGGAAGTTTACTTGATTATTATCGATTCGGTTGATTTTTTAAAGATTTTGTTCGATATTTTTAAAAAATTAAATTTATAATTTGAATGTTAAAAAATAAATTTGTTGCAAATTTAACATGCGTAAAATTACCATGATCGAAATTTCATTATTGCAAAATAATGGCCAATGAGATAATGACTCAATCAGTTATTCATGCGTGGACGAAGATAATGGCAAACTTATAATATATTTTCTGTAAGAAATGATTACCAACAGTGACTATGCGCAAAATGAAACTTATCTTATTATTTAATCATTCTTTAATTTCCTGAATTTCAGTGACGTTCCAAATAACGAAAAAAAAAGGACTGTGTATAACGAAAGAGGAATTTTTGTGAATTAAAACACAAGGAACATAAAATTGAAATGTCAAATCTGATGATGTTGACTTGAAGTGTGAAGAGAGAAATAATAATAATAATAAAAAACCCGTGAAACTTTATCACAGAGAGTGAAGCAGTGAAAACGCTGATTTCATAGAGCACGCGCTTGGAGTTGGAAAAACGAGAAATTATGCCTGTCATCATTGCATATTGCGTGAGTCGTTTACTGCGGTGAAGATGTGTTTCACGAGAGCAGTGATTTGGCACCGAAACTGATCAGTCACATTTATGTAATCCGATTACGAGTTATGCATGCAGTGAAGGCCGCTGGTGAGTTGCCGAAAATTCCGAACAGTGATTCATAGATGGTGATAGTGAGCTATATACTCCTATATAGACCGTTTAATTTGGACAGACTGGAATGCCCTGAAAGCATGTTGCCTTTAACTTGAAGAAGTGAGTTCAGAAGAAAATTGTATCTCCGAGAGCTGCCTCCCTCCATCTTGATCTGAAAACATGACCAGAGGAAAGTGAAAGACCGAACCCCGATCTCGAGAGACTCCCGCCTGAATCATGTCGACGCCTCCCCCCCGAAGGCGTCGCATCAGCTCGCTAGTGACCGTCCGGCGGGCACAGAGCGAGCGTCGCTACCTCAGCCCATGGCAGCAGAGTAGCGCCCACGCGACCTGCTCCCGGTTCTGGCAGCCTATCCTCTATCCCAGTCCTTCGGCAGGTCACCTCTCCGCCTTCCCTCCGCTCCTAAGTCCCAAAGGATGGCATCGAATTGACCACAGGCTCGAACACCACCACCACGCGCCCAGGACGGCTTTGATTCCTCCAGCGCCTCCGAGATCCCACCAACCGCACATGATCGGGAGATCTCAACTGGTTCTAAATGGTGATCTCTGGGGAAGTGTCAAACACCGGTCGCGAGTGCCATTGATGCCCCACGCCCAGCTGCCGCCTCTGGCTCTGGGATCACCCCCTCCCCTCATGGCTGTTCCCCCGATGGTCGTGCCTCCCGGAAACCTGCAGGAGAAGCTGGCGCAGGACAGGTTAACGGCCTTTTTGTCCGGGGACTCCACGTCGACTTACAAGCCGAGATCCATCTTATCCTGTCCAGGTGAGTTCATTATAGTTCTCCGTTGTTTCATGTCGGTCGATTCATAAAGATTGTTTTTTTAGGTCTATATTTTTCAATTTATTTATTTTTTTTAGAAATGATGAATTTTTACGAGCACTCGCTTCCTAAGCTTCTAGATATAATGCCTTTAAACAGTTGTGGCCTTAGTAGATAACACCACTTCAGTTTTGAAAACGTTAGAGTCAGGCGGTTAAAGGCAGACAAAAAAAAAAAGTTCAAACAAAAAACAAAAAAAAAAAAAAAGACAAAAAAAAAAAAAAAAAAAACTAATTATTCCAAGAGTGCCACGTCTAGCATTAATGACTATGAAAAGAGTACACAGGCTACACAATTAGACTAAAACACCCACTTCTTTCGCCTTCCCGAGAGAGCTGGCTCACATTATTTAAAATTCAGCAATTTGTGTCATATTTTATTAACCTTCAGGGATGGTTAATCTGGTATCTTTATCTGGCCCAGGCTAGAAGAAACGAGAAAAATTTAAGATTATAAATGTCTGGGAAACACGAAAGAAGGAAGTTCCAAATGCTAAGAGTAAAGAGAAAGAAATATCGACCTTATAATAGAGATAACTAATTTGCACGGAGTATATGTGGGAAGAGATAGCTAAACAGGTGCTACGAGGCCGCACGGGGGAGTAGTGCGAACCGGATTTCTTCATGATATATTCCCATACCAACAATTTGACCAAGTGTATCCAAACCTATGTGCGTTATTCCCGATGGGAAATAATTACAGAGCATGACGCCATATTTCGGGTTGATTTTCAAAGGAGAAAACGTAATAACGTATCATTCGTCATTTTTTAGCCACTTTCACTCTCCTCTTTGATTATTCGTTAGACGAATTATTGTCATTTATCTTTTCTGTGATTCCTAGGTGTACTCTCTCTCTCTCTCTCTCTTTCAGTATTCAGCTCCCTTTACCAGTCCATTTAATTATTTTTAAACGAATTTTTGTCATTTATCTTATCTGTGATTCCTTGGTACTCTCTCTCTCTCTCTCTCTCTCTCTCTCTCTCTCTCTCTCTTTCAGTATCCAGCTCCTTTTACTGGTCCATCTAATTATTTTAATACGAATTTTTGTCATTTATCTTATCTGCAATTCCTTGGTACACACACACACTCTCTCTCTCTCTCTCTCTCTCTCTCTCTCTCTCTCTCTCTCTCTCTCTCTCTCTCTCTCTCTGTTGTAACGCCACTTAAAGTAAGGAATGATTTACTGTTTACGCTTCAGCCTTCCTGATTTATGGTCGCGCATTTATTAACAAATTATCTTTCTGCACAATTGCAGAAGACTCATATAAATAACGCGCAATATATATTTATACATATAATATCTATAACTTTCAATTTCATTTTTTTCCGATGGGATACGAGGGCAAGCAATTTATTATCCGTTTTCTATATGTGGGGGTGGGTTGGGGGGGGGGGGGGAACCTTCATAATATTTCTTGTTCCGTAACCGAGGCCACTTACGAGTAAGTTATATTAGCTTTGTGAAAGAGGGCATGTTATATGATACTTGTTTCCTAAAAGTGTAAGTCACTAAGCTCTCCTCTGAAAACAGGGCGCAGTTACGTTGTACTCTCTTCTTAAAAGACAGAGTTTTAAATCATATACTTATTTCTTTTTTAATCTTGTCTGAGTCTTGCCTGTATCCACCTTTGCGGCGTGTTTAGTACTACAGTAGATTCACATCAGCCGTGCATTTGATGTCTAGGCCAGTCCCGTACGACGCTCCTCATTGGCTGTTGATAAGCCAATCACAGGGCTGGAAACTCAGTCTCTCTCTCGAGAGTTCACATAGACAGGATGTATGTTCCACCTCTCACGAGGGATAAGTCTTTCAAAAGTATCCCTCGTGAGAGGTGGAACATACATCGTGCCCATGTGAACTCTCTCGAGAGACTGAGAGTTTCCAGCCCTGTGATTGGTTTATCAACAGCCAATGAGGAGCGTCGCAAGGGACTAGCCTAGACACCAAATGCACGGCTGATGTGAATCTACTTTAGCCCGTTGGGGATGACCATAAAAACATAAAAACGTAAGATTGTAAATAATGGCCCCTCACCCCCACAAGAAATATTAGTTCTAGATAACGACCCCCGAAAACCCTTAGGGGGGTGTCTATCTAGAAAAGCTCCTCTTGTCTTAATTATCAGGCTGTCATGGATCTATCCCTTCCATTGCAAGAAATTAAAATGACTGTTTCAGAAAACTAGACAATATAAGATATCTTCTTTTAGCACTTTATAAATCATTCCTTGTCTGTCTTGAGGGCGAAGGAAAATTGAAGTCATTTGGGTAATGGAAAAATATCAATCTTTTAGAAAATCGACATAGAAATGAGTAAATATATCGATGATAATATTTATCATTATGACACTGAAAAGATGTGTAGTAAGACGAGAAATTTTCCAAGTAAAGACATTTCTTAAGAGATGAATAATTTAACTTTTTTTTAGAGTTGCATCGATGTAGTAATGATTTGCCAATTCCTTGCTCCCTGATTACTTAATAGAACAATGGTTACTGGATAGCACCTGGTTATGGCATAAACAATTTTATCATTAAGAAAAGTTAGATTTATATGCACCTAAATTATATAAACCATTCTTGCAAAGTAAATACGTCAATCTGATATCTGATATAGACGGTATAGAAAGCGTATAGCCTAAAATATTCCACTAAATGCCTTTGGAAAACAGTTCAGAGCGACAACACCACGGCAAGCGAATGATCACAGAAGGCAAAATTTTATGGCGTCTTAATTTGACGAAATTGTCTAAGAAAAATCGCCGTTAAAAACAATCCCGTTTCTGGAGCGTAATCTTAATAACCCGTGATTTTTGCCTTTCGGCCTGTTAACACCGTTTCATTTAGGTTTAGGCGAATGCTAATTCCGGCATTTAATAACAGCCTTAACCGCTGGTGATCCCTAGCCGAAGAAATAAGCCATAATTGCATACTTAGCCGCCATTGCAGCCTAATTAACAGGCCGTTTCCGGCGCATTTAAATGCGATTGCTCAACGGAACCTTGTTTATCTGTACTGATCATGAACTTACATTCTCTCTCTCTCTCTCTCTCTCTCAATGGAACCTTTTTCATTTGTACTAATCATGAGTTTACTCCCTCCTCCCCCACCTGATTCTCTCTCTCTCTCTCTCTCTCTCTCCCCAATCTCTTTCTCTCTCCCTTTCTCTCTCGCACAACGGACCGTTTTTAATTTGTACTGATCATAAATCTCTCTCTCTCTCTCTCTCATACACACACAACGGAGCCTTTTACATTTGTACTGATCATGAATTCTCTCTCTCTTTTCTCTCTCTCTCTCTCTCTCTTCACAACAGACCCTTTTTTCATTTGTAATTATTATTGAATTGAATCTCTTTCTCTCTGGCTCACAACGGACCCTTTTCCATTCCGTACTGATCATGAATTTTCTCTCTCTCTCTCTCTCTCTCAACGGAATCTTTTTATTTATACTGATCGTGAATTTACTCTCTCTCTCTCTCTCTCTCTCTCTCTCTCTCTCTCTCTCTCCAGATACGACTGCCATAATTATTAGCAATCTCCTATGCCATTCGTAACAGCTCTCTATTTGCATTCATCTCTGGGCTACAAGGTCGTCGTCGTCTTAGCTTCATCATCATCTCTCTCTCTCTCTCTCTCTGTCAATCATTGCAATTTGCAACTTGATCAGTGATCTTGCATTACTCACAAGCAGCGTGATCTCCGACATTTTTGGTGATTTTATCAGAGCGCGAATATTCAGTTATGCGCGAGGGGGGGGTGGGGGGGGGGGGGGGGGTGCGGGGCGGGGGGTTGTGGTTGGGCAAGGGGGGGGGGGGGGGGGCGGGGGGGGGAGACGTCTGTCACGCCAACTAATCGTCGGTGTTTGTATTCAACACTGATCATCGGGTTTATCATCATAATATTATGATGATAGTTATATTGATAGCTACGTCGAGAGCTATTATTATCTTATCGGCATTGCCAATTCTCTTACTAGTACTGCAATGAATAATAATAATAATAATAATAATAATAATAATAATATCGTACATTTTTTCTACAAGTCTGATTTTCCAATCAGGTGAATAGAAGACAGACAGACAGAATATAGAAATTAGGCCAAAGGCTAAGCTCACGCAGGGACCTATGAGGTCACTCAGTGTTGAAACGGAAACTGGCAGTAAAAATATAAACAAATAAATATAAAACCACGAAAAAGTGGATTTATACTTGCAGTCAAGGAAAAAATACTCTCTTTTATAGATCCCATATTGTGCACAAGCAGACCACATAAAAAAAGGAGTGTTTTTTATATCGCTATCAAAGACACAAACGTATTACACAAACATATCAACTTAAAAAAAGTATCAAATATATATATATATATATATATATATATATATATATATATATATATAGGTATATATATATATATATATATATATATATATAAATAGCGATCCTAACAGAAACGAAGATTTTAATCAAACACCAACACAAACAAACAACACAAACTGTGCCACCACATAAAACGAAAGACCTTTAATATTTCTATCACAAACATGAGCATTACAAAACACAAACCTTACAACCTAGAAGAGAAATGCAGGAAGTATCTTAATATCTTTTAATAGTCAAAAGCCCAACAAGGCGGTTCTAACAAGCTAATGTGCCGCTGATGTTCTACAAACGAGCAAACAAGGACTTAATGGTATTAGGTGATTTATGAGAACTTCCACAATTTTCTCCCTCGAGATAAATGACAAAATGAGACAGGGGAGATCTGCGAAGACCATTTTGCTTGACAGCAGAGCTGATTGCATTAGGGGAGTGTGTGCAATTAGATGTACTAGTGTCTTCTTCTTTTCTTCTTGTACAGGTAGAAGAAGTGTCTTCGTTTATTCACATTACAAGTACCAGTGGTTTTCTTTATCACTTTTACAAGTACAGATGTCTTCCTTAATTCATTTTACAAGCACAAGTGGCTTCCTTTATTCCTTTTACAAGTACAAGTGGCTTCCTTTATTTTCTTTGACAAGTGGCTTCCTCTATTTTTTTACAGATACAAGTGGCTTCCTTAATTTATTTACAAGTACAAGTGACTTCCTTTATTTTTTTACAAGTACAAGTGACCTCCTTTATTTTTTTACAAGTACAAGTGGCTTCCTTTCTTTTTTTACAGATACAAGTGGCTTCCTTTATTTTTTTACAAGTACAAGCGGCTTCCCTAATTTATTTACAAGTACAAGTGGCTTCCTTTATATTATTTACAAGTACAGGTGGCTTCCTTTATTTTTCTACAAGTGGGTTCCTTTATTTTATTTACAAGTACAAATGGCTTCCTATATTCTTTTACAAGTACATCCATGTAAAAACGA
>NC_087221.1:35352584-35360084 GCF_015104395.2 Macrobrachium nipponense | reverse complement strand
TAAGAGAGAGAGAGAAAAAACTAATTAATCACTAGACCGAGGAAGATGACGTAATCGCAATCTACGTGTTATTTATACCACAATTTGTCTTTAGTTGCTTTCGCTAACTCGGGGAGTAAGCCTACAAACTCCTTTGTTGTTGTTGTTGTTGGTCTTGTTGGGGGGATTAGGAAAGGTGCCTATGGAAGAGCCTAAAAAGGTCTGAAAAAAGTTTCGAGTTGAGTTTCATATATATGAATATTAGGATAGGATATTTATGATTTACTTATCAGAATGAGAATGTAAAAATGAATAATGCTCATGTTAAACAACACAGAAAAATTATTTCTAATAAAATATGGCGTATTTATTTTAATTTTCGTTGGTGAAACAACGCTCTATTTGACAGGAGATTTTAGTACGATTTAGTTTATTTGGTGTACTGAATTTAGGCTATGTTCCTGTTCAATTATTTTGTTTCCGCTTACAACTGAGAATATATGAACGTGTTTAATTTGAGTCATTTTTATTTGATCCTTGTTGTTAGTATAAGTAGTACTAAGTATGAGTATTAATTACGAAGACCACTTAACGTTAAGTTAGGAATACAATGTTTACAACTTATGCGCAAGGGGAAAATCTCACATGCTTCCTGAGTAAGCTGAAGGTCAGATCATGCCTTGTTTATTTATTTATTTATTTTTTTTTATAATGGATGAAATATGACTACTTTATTCTACCGTTTAAGCTCCTCTAAAGCTTAAATGGTTGGGAAACGTGGGTGAATATCTGCATTATTCGCTCCAAGACGAGGTAAAAATATTCGAATTATGTGAATAAAGCAAAGCTATGAGTTGTGATGTGTTGTGAGTAAGAATCGTCGAAAACACGTTTAAGATGAGAGCAATAATGTTCACTGAATAACCGCATGAAGCGCTTACTGAATGACCTATTTAACAAGATAGCAAACAGAACGGGCGTCGATTGAATTCTTACAGATTTGAGCTGAAAGGTGACGCCTCGAGAAGTTTACCAGACAGCACGTCGCCTAAGAAACATCGTCCCCTTCATTTGCTTTCTTAACAGTTAAGCAACTTGGCTTGTGCTTGAAATGAACAGTCCATCGCTAGTGCTACAGATCTGCTAAACGGTTCGACAAACGCAGTCTAGAGACGCAGCCTGAAATGAACAGTTAATCGCTGGTACTACAGATCTGCAAAACGGCTCGACAAAAGCACGGTCTACTAGAGACGCCGCGCTTCTGCGCATGCGCTGGTAAAACAGAAGACGAACGGATAATGGGAGCCATCATTTTGTGGCTTACCCGTTGTTTCTAAATGCTTTTATTTTATTCATCGCGTCTCTTTATTGCTTTATTGCTCGACTGAAAATATAAGCATTTCTTAAATGACTCCCATTCCCTCCAAGTCACCACAGAAAATGACCCTCATTGTATTTGAATGAATTTACCGCCACAAGTGATGTAAATTAGACTCATCCGAGAGACGATTCACATGCGCATGGCATAAAGTTATTTAAAATTCCGCGAGGAATGAGATTACGCTGTAATCTCCGGCATTACGTAATGACTTCTCGTAAATTGTGCGCTATTATTTGGGAAAGAATGAGAACTCGTATACTGTCGCTATAAAAATAGAAAAATGTCGATATCTTCTGAGAGGGACTTCTATACCTTTTCGTAGACTCACTATATGAATGAAGGTAGCATCGTCTTGCAGTAAATAAAAAAAAAAAAATAAGCAAATAAATGAATAGATGAACGGATGAAGAGAGAAATAGATATACAAATCAATAAATATACCCGATCTCTCTATAACCGGACAGTTCTTCTTTACCCTGGTGAGATCACTAGTCCTACTCTTTTAGCGAGTTTTCATCTGAGAGTTTCAAGTTATCTAGAGATGATGTTTTGAAAAAATTGAAAAGCAGACAGGTTCATCCACACCGTTTCTTAATCCGGCGACTGACTGAGAGAGAGAGAGAGAGAGAGAGAGAGAGAGAGAGAGAGAGAGAGAGAGTGTGTAAACCTCCTAACCGAGAGCAATACTTGAGGTAAATGTATGCTGCTCCGTAACACCCACCGCCCCCCCCCCCCCCCCCCCCCCCCCCCCCCCGCCCGTCACCCGAGAAAATATTATATATACAATTATACAAAAATGATTAGATTCAAGAGAAACTAAATGAAGCCGCGCTGAACTAAGTTTGAAGCTAGACTAAAACGGAAATTAAATCAAACCGCATCTTACTCCACCACAAGCTTCGAATCAGGCAAAGATGACCGCCATTAAACCCACAGCGCTTCTTTGCTGTTGGATATGTCATTTAACAAAATATTTTAATTTAAGCAATTATGGAGATGCGAGTACAGCAATATCGTGGGGAAATACGTATATTTTATGGAAAGGCTAGCAGTGGGGAAGAAAAAAAGGGGTTTTGTGGTAAATGAGGTGATAAAGAGGAAAAAAAATAAGTACTAGAGAATTAATAATTTTGTTCCTCCTATAATTTCATCTGGTTTATTTCTGATTTTCCTTTTTCATTTTATCATATCATAAATATGTTTCCACAGGGCATTTTCCACGACATTTTTTTATTCATTCCGATTTCGAATAAATTTCTGTAATTTTTTAAAGATTATATTTTGAACTTGAACTAATTTACAAATTTCCGTTTTCCTTTTGTTATAAATATGATTCCACAGGGCATTTTCCACTACATTTTTTTTATTCAATCTGATTTCGAATAAATTTCTGTATTTTTTGTATTTTTTTTTTAAGACAGTGCGCTTTGAACTTGAACAAGTACTTTTTAAGAAAGTAAACCAAAAGCTGATAATCATTCCTGCAAGACACGAAGGAACCTTAATTGTTGCCTACAGTGCACCGCACTAGATGCACTGATGGCACTATCCCCACCACCCCCACCTACCCACCCACCCACCCGCCCACCCCGACCCCTACGGAAAGAGGCGAGAATATCCGCTAATTTGTGTGTTCACAGTTCACAGGTAAGCTGTGGCTGCCTCAAGGCCAGATCTTTTAAAAGGTACTGGTTTTTCTCACAATTATCAGATCGTCAGGCTTTTCCATCGCTCTTATTAATATTAAGAGAGTAATGACTCGACGAGAGAGAGAGAAAGAGAAAGAGAGAGAGAGAGAGAGAGAGAGAGAGAGAGAGAGAGTATCGAAAATCATGCTTAGTATAGAGTGAAGCACTTCAATCTTAAAAAGACAACGTCTCAAGTACTGAGAGAGAGAGAGAGAGAGAGAGAGAGAGAGAGAGAGCGAGAGAGAGAGTCTAAAATATGCTTTATTATAGTGTGAAACACTTAATTTTTAGATATTTAGCGAAAGAGAATGTCTAAAATACGGAGAGAGAGAGAGAGAGAGAGAGAGAGAGAAGAGAGAAGAGAGAGAGAGAGAATATGTATATATATATATATATATATATATATATATATATATATATATATATATATATATATATATCATCCACTTTCTTCACAGGACCAAACCTCCTGCAAATGTTAAGTAGATCGTTAAAAGGCAATCAATGACTTACCCGATACTCTCTGTACTTGACAATGGGCTAGATGGTTTCTATAGCGACAAGCCTTCAATTGTGACCTTAAGCTAAAGCCACCAGAAGTTAAATCGTCGACCTCTGTTCCTTTGTTCTCAAGATCGCTTTGTTAACAAAAGCAAGCACTCGAACACAAACAAAGAGTACACATTATCTCTTCTCAAGTTCGAATGACAACCAAATCAGCCTTTGACTGAAATAAGTCTCTAACCCAAGAGAAGGTTATTTACTACTTCCTCACGACAGACGAGGAAGGGGAGAAAGACAAAGAAAAAGGAAAAAAAGGCCAATAATTAAAATGACTCCAACAGCGAAGAAAAACCGGCAGATGCGCTATGTCACATACTCTTCCTTCCTAGTCGGTCTATGCTCCTCTAATTCTCTCTCTCTCTCTCTTTTTTTATTCTTTTATCGTGCGTTGTCCTTCGCCAACCGCCGGTGCCGTACAATGGCAGCCATCGTTATTAACCTTTTCAAGATGACATCATAATGGCGCCTCCTCTCACCTTGACCTACTAAGCAGAAGCAGCCTCGGCGAATCGACAAAGGCTCTGAGAGACCAGGCGAACCCTCCTCCTCCATCATCGTTTGTGTACCTCGTTTGTGTTCACCCACATGAAGGCTACTTCCTCCTCCTCCTCCTCCTCCTACTAATTCACCAATTGAAACCCCTTGGCCCACCTCCCCTCTCTCCTCCTCTTCCCTCCCCAATTCCAAGTACGAGGAGTTACGTGGCTATTCATAAGTCATCTTGGTATTGCGGACAAATGGCTGAATCTGTTTGAACGTTGCCAAAAATCATTACCGAGAAATTTGCAACAGATGTTAAGATAGCTCGGTATGAATGGTAAGACACGCGTACCCAACGCCGTGAGTGAACGTGTGAGTGAATTACCTTCGATAGTCATATAATTATTGAAGATGCAGGGGTAATTTAAACTACAATAATCCTTATTTCCTTACCTAATTTTATAAAGATGTCCAATATCTTGGCATACATCGAGGCACAACTTCTAAACTCGGGATACAATCTCCCACGGACTGCGATTGCCTTTATGTACAGTACAAAAAAAAAGGGGTGAAAAAAAAGATAAAAAAAAAAAACATAAGATCTGCATACTCATTATCTTCAGCTTGGTTTTGCAACTACCTTGACTTATCGGAGTCTCGCTGACCCTTTTAATACAACTTACAACATGAAGCGTGAAACGCCCTGCTGTTTCGTATGAGTGGTTAGATGTGCTTACTAATTCCTGGCTATGTAGAACGTTGTATAGTGATTGTTAAAAAAATCGCACTCACACATATATTATATATTTCCATTTGTCCCAAGAAGTAGTGGTCCAAGAAAAAATCAAATTAAATGTCTCTATAAATTAATCTTTTGACTGATACACAATGATCGCTTTTCACACATACATACAAAAAAGCACACATACATATATATATATATATAATATATATATATATATATATATATATATATATATATAATGTGTATACTTATATGTACGAGTATGTAGTATATGTAATCTGATTTGGAAACAAAAGAAAATTTTTCACAAACAAAAACTCGCGTCTTAGAGAGAGAGAGAGAGAGAGAGAGAGAGAGAAGAGGTGAGTGAGTGTGCAGCATTTACTCCTCAGGCGGAACATACAAACATGGCAACATGGCAGGCAAACATTAGAAAGGTCACGATACTGGGAGAAAAATACACAAGTATATATTCTCTCTCTCTCTCTCTCTCTCTCTCTCTCTCTCTCTCTCTCTCTCTCTCTTCGTTTTCATCTTCGCTGATTTCTCTTCCATCAGTATCCTAATTTAGTATGGCGTTCGTTTCTTCGTGAAATTTTTTCTTATACCCTTTCAGTCTTTACCCTTTCAGTGTTTTCCTAAGTTTTTCCTAATGTTTAAAGCCCAAATTTATAATATTTTTTATCGTTATGGTATATACAAATAATCGATAAAGTAATTAGAATTATTTATAAGTGAGCAATGGAAAGTATTATTATTATTATTATTATTATTATTATTATTATTATTATTATTATTATTATTATTATTATTATTATTTATGGAAAATCTCATAATAGCACGAATCACTAAATTGATGAAGAAATATACTTTGGTGTAAGTGTAAACATATAAGAATATATATATATATACTATATATATATATATATATATATATAATATATATATATATTAAAGATATATACAAAATGAGAGCTTTCGAAAACATGCTCTATTATCCTTCTCGAAATTTCTCGTATATTGTATATATTTTCAATATATATCTATACTTTCACAGTTACTTTGGTTCATTATTATTATTATTATTATTATTATTATTATTATTATTATATTATTATTATTATTCTTTAATGAAACCCTGAGAGATCTAATGAAGAAAAACTCTACGGAAGCATCACATCATGGTGTGGGTATTTATTCATTATTATTATTATTATTATTATTATTATTATTATTATTATTATTATTATTATTATTATTATTATTATTAATTTAATGAAACCCCTAAGAGATCTGATGACGAAACTCTACGGAAATGTCACATCTTGAGTCAGGTGTCGAGAAAGTGCGGTAATTATCTATTATTCTGGATTTCTGGCTCCCGGGCAAAGTATGGAGACCAAACCGGATTTAAAAGAATGGTTGTTCAGTTCCTCACCTCCTCGTGACAATTCCAGCGCCATCTTTAGCTTTCTCTTTGAAACTTGTACTTAAGAAGTAGCTTGAAGACTTTAGAAGTGGTTTAAAGACTTTAGAAGTACTTTATAGACTTTAGATGTAGTCTATAAACTTTAGAAGTAGTCTCTAGGCTTTAGAAGTAGTTGAAAGACTTTAGAAGTAGTCTATAGACTTTAGAAGTGGCTTGAAGATTTTAGATGTATTTCAAAGACTTCAGAAGTAGTCTAAAGAATTTAGTAGTAGTTTAAAGACTTTATAAGTAAAGACTTTAGAAGTAGTTGAAAGACTAGAAGTCGACTTTAGATGTAGTCGAAAGATTTAGAACTTTAGAAGTAGACTTTAAAAGTAGTTGAAAGACTTTAGAAGTAGTCTAAGGCCTTTTAGAAGTAGCTTAAAGACTTAAGAAGTAGCTTAAATACTTGATAAGTAGTCTAGAAGTAGTTACGGCATCTCTGACGTCACAATACCAAAGGACATCGATCTCGAAGATATAATAAATAAATACTTCAATATACCTCGATAAAATCAAATCATCGTTTATTCTTGCAAACATAAAAACCACTAAGGTTAGGGGCAAATTAACACATTTCAACCTGCCTAGGCTGAATAATCTCACTTACAAATCCCTCAGTTTGATATATTAATGGATTTACAAGACAGTATGTAAATCTCACAGGTTCCCGAGAATGAATGACCTTCTGGAATAGGTTAACCTGCAATAGAATTTTAAATGACGTGATAAAACATCCCAGTAATTTGCCTTTTAAAGTTCATTGGTGGGAGCCTGCGTTGGTTGATCATTTCTGTATTTCATTCAACTCTCTCTCTCTCTCTCTCTCTCTCTCTCTCTCTCTCTCTCTCTCTCTCTCTCTCTCTCTCTCTCTCGATTTTATGCAGGGAATTATGTTAGTCTATAAATACATCAGTTTGTATCAATTCGTTTACAACTGACGTCGATAATCATTGGTAATAAATCTCTTCTCTCTCTCTCTCTCTCTCTCTCTCTCTCTCTCTCTCTCTCTCTCTCAAGAACGATTTTATGCAGGGAATTACATTAATATACAAGTACATAAGTTTGTAGGAATGCGTTTATAAATGACGTCATAACCATTGGTAATCTCTCTCTCTCTCTCTCTCTCTCTCTCTCTCTCTCTCTCTCTCTCTC
Organism: Macrobrachium nipponense; assembly: GCF_015104395.2. Lineage (NCBI taxonomy): Eukaryota > Metazoa > Arthropoda > Malacostraca > Decapoda > Palaemonidae > Macrobrachium > Macrobrachium nipponense. The sequence goes on along the minus strand of NC_087221.1, from coordinate 35,352,624 downwards.
TCTCTCTCTCAAGAAGGATATATAAATACACCAATTTGAA
>NC_087221.1:35332584-35350084 GCF_015104395.2 Macrobrachium nipponense | reverse complement strand
ACCCCTATTCTAACCTAACCTTACCTAAGAGGCAGAAATTACAGAGGCCAGATGTTTTGGGACAGATATTATTGAGCTTTTCTCTTTACAGCTAAGAAAATAGGGAGAATGCAAGATCGTAATTTTATAAAAGGTCATCGTTGCCGGATTGTAACCTTGTTAAAGTTAGGTTAGGTTAGGTTAGGTTAAAGATTATCATTGATGAAATTTATTTACAATTATTTCAAGTTTAGATAGACATTTGTACTGACCTAAATACTCAATTGTGTATAGATTTTTAACTAAGTGTTTCTTGTCAATCGATTCCCAATATAGAGATAATATAATCAATCCCTCCGTTTATAAAAAATAAATAAATAAATAAGGATTGAAAAATGATAATTCTTATTTATTTAAAATAATCTTTCGAGAACTTTTCTTGATAGGCAGAATTAAAAAAGATAAAAAAACTGCTTGAAAAAATTAAAATTAAAAAAAGAAAAATAAATTTATAAAATTTCTCATTGGAAATATCCTTATGAGAACTTGCCTAGATAGGCAATGCTACAAAAACTAAAAAAATTATTAAAAGTCCAATTAACGTTAAAAAAATATATCAATCTCTATCAGGCTCTAGTAAAATAAGAATTGAAAAATGATGATAATTCTTATTTATTTAAAATAATCTTTCGATAACTTTTCTTGATAGGCAGAATTAAAAAAAAACTGTTTGAAAAAAATTAAAATTAAAAAAAGAAAAATAAATTTATAAAATTTCTCATTGGAAATATCCTTATGAGAACATGCCTAGATAGGCAATGCTACAAAAACTAAAAAAATTATTAAAAGTCCAATTAACGTTAAAAAAATAAAGATAAATTGATAAAATTTATTTGAAATAACCATTAGAAAAATACTTTTTATAGGCAGAAAACTCAAAAATTAAAAAAATCACTTAAAACTCCAAGTACCAAGGAAAATGCGTCCTAGATGAACGTAAATATAGTAAGAGGCGCATCCAGATCACCTGAATTACAGTACATCACCCGAATTACAGGTGACAGAGCATAAAATGACGAACCAGATGCGAGCAGCCTTCAACGTAGTATTGGCTCAATTGCAATATTGCCTTCTCGCAAACTGGATGACGATGCGCATTCGATAGCAACAGTGAAACTCTCTTAATTATGCGCTGGATGAATGTTTTTCTGGCTCTTTGTTCTCTTCGCGGGGTGATGAGGGATGGCGATGGTTGAGGAGTGACGAGGGGTGATGCGTGAGGGGCGGGTAACGAGGGTTGAGGGGTGAAGAGTGGTGTATAGGCTGAGGTGAAGAGCGGTAGGAGGTGTGGAGAGAGAGAATGAGAGCAGAGCTGGAGAGAATGAAACTTTATATATACTTTTTTTCTGGCTCACACCGGGATCGAGAATCCAGGTATCTCAAACGAAGGGGTAGTGGCTCGACCAACTGACCTGGGTTCGATCTCGATGTGACCCAAAGCTGTACTTCTGTGAAAAAACGTGATTTTGTGTGTTGATTATATCCATAATATAATATATTGAAACATCTTCAATAACTGAGAACTCTCTAACGCAAGAAGAAGAATTTAAATATAGGTATATGAAGAATATGAAGATTGGCTAATCTACTGAATGACCAGATATCACTGCATCATGGAGTGTTGCAGGTTGACAAATAAACGCGTAATGGAACTTATTGTCATTTTGCATTTGTCAAGACTATTCTTTTGAGAGAGAGAGAGAGAGAGAGAGAGAGAGAGAGAGAGAGAGAGAGAGAGAGAGAGAGAGAGAGAATATATTACTAACGGTTATGGAAGTCTTCTATAAACGACTTTGAATTAATATGATTTCCTTGATAAAATCGTTATTGAGAGAGAGAGAGAGAGAGAGAGAGAGACTCATTTACCACGGCAACTTTTTAAAAAGTATTTCCCATTTTTTCGTCAATAAGAGAAGAGAGAGACGAGAGAGAGAGAGAGAGAGAGAAGAGAGACTCATTTACCACGCAATAGTATTCCATTTTTTTCTCATTTTTAATAGAAGAGAAAAGAGGAAAGAGAGAGAGAGAGAGAGAGAGAGAGAATGAGCCTTTATTTCTTACAGTTTAAAAAATAAAGTATTCCCATTTTCTCACTGACAGAGAGAGAGAAGAGAGAAGAGAGAGAGACAGAGAGAGAGAGAGAGAGACACTCATTTACCACGGCAATTTTTAAAGGTATTACATTTTCCTCAATGAGAGAGCGAGAGAGAGAGAGAGAGAGAGAGACTCATTTCTTACAGCAATTTTTAAAAGTATTCCCATTTTTCTCACTGAGAGAGAGAGAGAGAGAGAGAGAGAGAGAGAGAGAGAGAGAGCGGAGGAGAGAGAGAGAGAGAGAGAGAGAGATAGAGAGACCCAATTCCCAGGGCAGAAAAGCGAATTTCCCCCCCCCAATTTCACCAATGAGAGGAGAGGAGGAGAAGGATGAAACGAAAGTGAGATATAGAGAAGATGAGAGAGAGGAGGAGAGAGAGAGAGAAGAGATCTCTATTTCACAAGGGCAATGTTTTTAAAAGTACTTCCCATTTTTTCAGTGAATTTCTAGGAGAGAGAAACGAATCGAGCAGATGAGGATGAGAGAGAGCATGAGAGAGAGAGAGAGAGGAGAGAGGACTTTCTATTGTTCTCTCAGAGTACAATTTTAAAAGTATTCCCATATTTCTAAGAGAGAGAGAGAGACAATGACGAGAGAGAGAGAGAGAGAGGAGAGAGAGAGAGAGAGAGAGAGAGAGAGAGAGAGAGAGAGGTGCGTTCTTCAAAAGACAAATGGCGTGGCATTTGTCTCCGTAAAAATATCGCTGTTAGACTTCGTGATTTGAGTAGAAAGATCGACAGCTTCCCAACAGTTAACGTCACGGTCGCTCGATTTTTGTTGCCCTTTCCATATTTTGCCGCGAAAATATATCGCGAGACGAAGAGAAAAAGTCACTCAAGTTTTGACAAGCCTCAATTCTTTGTGAATTGGGTGGAAACTTGAGTAGCTTAGTAGCTAATAGATTAGTTGAAATACACCTATTCGTATAGTTCTCTTTCATTTCTTATACACACACACACCTTTATACAATATATTATTCACTTACCCCTTGGAATAATTGACACCCGAAAGGAATTTCATATAAGAATGCACGTACAGTATGAATAACCTATTAGAAGGGTATTTGTGGCTTAACATTTGAGGAATGTATAACTATCATATATGATATATAACAATATATTATATATATAGATATATATATATATATATGGTTATATAGTTATATATATATATATATATATAATACATACAATATATCTATATAGTTATATAATACATATATACATACTAATATATATGTATTATATAACAATATATATAAATATATATATATATATATATCTATTTATATCAATATATATTATGATATATTATAGCTACATACAATACATACTAGAGGGTTATATAATAAACATCTATAATATCTATATGTATTTTAACAAATATATATATATATATATATTATATATATGATTTATCTATTGTTATATATAATATACCAATATACACTTCCTCAAATTTAAGCCACAAATACCCTTCTAATAGTTTATTCATACTGTATGTGCATCTTATATGAAGATTCCTTTCGGGTGTCAATTATTCCAAGGGGTAAGTGAATAATATATTGTATAAAGGTGTGTGTGTGTGTATAAGAAATGAAAGAGAACTATACGAATAGGTGTATTTCAACTAATCTATTAGCTACTAAGCTACTCAAGTTATATATATGTGTGTATATATATATATATAATATATATATATATATATATATATATATTATATATCTAAAAAAATAAATGTATATATGCCACAGAACAGTATCAACACATGAAAAAGAATGCACGGAATAATTTAATTACATGTTTTTCCGATTTCTTCATCTCCAATTCTGACAACGGTTCTCGTCGTTGCCCAAATAGTTCCTCCACCCAACGCTAATTACCCAAAATCTCATTAGAAGAACAAACGGCGTCATTATCTCCTTTCATTGTAGTTAGTAATGAAGGGTCGACCCTCATTGTAAGCGAGTAAGGTGAAATTGTAGACTGTGGTGCAACTTTGCAATGTTGTCATTATCTCAGATCGGTATTTTAATTCATTGTAGGATAGTTAATATAACAATTACTGCATTGGATAGGATAATCTCACGGGCTGTTCTATTATCAACAAGATAAGTAGTTCTCAGAAGTTATTGAAAATATTTCAAGTCTATAAGTTATTTCGACTGGACAGGAAAGGAAAATTAAATTATGAGAGAGAGAGAGAGAGAGAGAGAGAGAGAGAGAGAGAGAGAGAGAGAGAGAGAAGAGGTGTTCTGAAGATAAAAAAAAATGAATTTTAAGCAAAAAAAATTAAGTTCATTTTGGCAAGTCCTTTTTCCCCTCTATTTGGAAAATATTCAACTCTGACCAAACTACAATAGATTTAAAAATATTGTAAGTAATATTCAACTGAATTGTTGGTTTTAAAACTTTATCTATTAAAGATTATAAAAGTAAAAACTCTATGAAACATTTGTGAAAATTCTATGTTCAAATAACGACTAACTCATCACTTTTCACTTTAGTAAACAACAAAAATAAAGCTCTTATCACTTCGAGGCTATCATGCCACTATTCATCTCAGCGACCTCGAAAACTATGGATTAGACACTAATATATGTCGTTTTTTATTATTTCTACATGTCACTCGCTTCTGACCCATAACCTTTCATATTCTAATTAATTCATGGGATAAATTTACCAGTCCTCTTGCTAGTAAATTGAGTTACGAATTCAACGGACGTTCCTTTGAGAATGGAAAACTTCACAGTACCAAAAACTAGTGGCTGATTGATCACCGTTCAAAAACCTACGTGGGTAAACCGCACCCTGTTTTTATCATATCTGCATTTTGACAAGGTCATTATTACGAAGAATAATATCGCCGGATAACTGTGAATTTCGCTGCACGGCCAACCTGTGGTTTGGCAGATTATAAATGCAATGCTGCTTCCGACATAGTTTAATTTCTTTGTTATTGTATCTTGATATTTTGGTATGCAAGAAGGACAAGAGAATAAAATGATTTGCAGATGGAAGAAAGTTGTGTGTGGATCTCACGCTTTGAGTTTTCACATTCAAAACAAAGTAAAAAATGCGCCGAAGTTTCTTCGGAGAAATTGAGTTTTCTGTACGACGTATATGTGTATAAAACTATCAACTATGACCGGTAGCTCTTCAGTTGCTCACCAGATGCGGCAGAGTGAGGATGCGTCCCATGCCTCGGGAAAGCGCTACTAGATGCACGATTCACGGTAAACTAACCTTAAATAAAATAAAAGCACTGAGGCTAGAGGGCTGCAATTTGGTATTTTTGATGATTGGAAGGTAGGTGGTCAAAATACTAATCTGCAGCCCTCTAGCTTCAGTAGTTTATTTAGAGCTGAGGGCGGACAGACAAAGACGGTACAATAGATTTCCTTTACAGAAAACTAAAAAGTGTGAACAAAATGCGTATGATTCATAATATACGCCTCATTGATTTAAACGCTGCGCAATGGCTGGGTGGGGCCTCACGATCTAAATTAGCGAAGGACAGAAATTACATAAGAAAACAATAAAAGTTCGATGTTTTCTTCCCAGTTGTTCCTGAGACGCAGCGTAGTGGAACATTAAATGCAAATCTGAAATGTAATCGTAAATAAAAATACATGATTAATGTAATATTCCACAACTGCTCTTGGCACATGCTCGGGCAGTCGGCATTGGCTACAGACTATTTCAGTCATTTTATGAAAATACCAAAGTTTTTTCTATTCTACAGGAATCTTTTTAAATTCGGTAAATGATTAGACCAATATATGTTCCAGCTGTTTTTCAATTGATCAGGTATGCACAAGTGAAGAGTAAAAGAAGCTGTTCGGTAATTTATTACAGATATCAGATTTTGACCAGCGATCTATTACGGATATCAGATTTTGACCAGTGATTTATTACGGATATCAGATATTGACTAGTGATTTATCACGGATATCAGATTCTGTAATAACGAGTCTACTACATTAGTAATGACTAAATTCAACTTATGCTGAGAATAAGATTAATCACTTATATTTCCTTTTAATGCAATTATTACTTTTTTTTAGCAAAGGATCCAGTAATGCTTAATAGATAAATATCCTTTCAATTGTTTCCATTTCAGACACCCAATTCTGAAGGTATTACAAATAGATAATTGGTATAAAAAATTCCACCGGTCGAAAGTGAAACTTAGGTATAGCGGAGATAGGTAGAAATATAACGCATTCTTTCGATGCTGACGTTATCGTTAAATGAAAAATATAAAAAAATGTGTGTATAAAAAATGTCCGTTATCTTTATACAGTTCAGAAAGTGGAATAATCATGTGAAGTCTTTAGGGTGAAAGTTGACATTGTTGGTTATTAAGTTAATAAAGGGCTTGTTCTAAGGGAGTTCATGCTGTCATAAGTTTCGGCTGAGAGAGAGAGAGAGAGAGAGAGAGAGAGAGAGAGAGAGAGAGAGAGAGAGAGAGATATTCTCATTTTCCCCAATGAGAGAGAACTTTGTAACGTTAACATCTGACAGCAAAGTCGATTAGAGAACATAATGACTAGTCCGGATAAATAAAAGATATGTGCTTAGACTGACTTATAATAATACAGGTGACTGACGCAGTGTTCTAAGAAATGATGCTTAGATATCAAATACGAAGAGTTTCTTCTTTATTTCTAAGAAAAAATAAATCAGTCAAGCCCCATCTGAATTATCTGATAGTCTATCGTATTTATCTTAAAATACTCAATACACAGCAAACTAAAACGGAATAGTTCTGTAATTATCATTTGCTAAAGATAATTTTCTTTCACAGTTCACATAACAAGTCAAGTGTCCCCATCAAATATTTATCGAATTCTAATTTTGCTGGTCCGCTGGTATAGTGGTTAGTGTCGTGGAATGCCACTCAGATATTGCGGGTTCGCGTCACCCACAGGGCCATGAAAAATCACTAGCTCTCAATCATGATAAGTTACTGCTGCAGTGTGGGGTCTGCGGTGGGAGGTTGAAACCAACATTCTTTGGAAGCTTGAGTTTCAATGCTATAGCTCCTGTGTGCTTGTTCCATGCGAATAGGTTTCGTCTACTGTAATCATATAAAATAATAATACGTAGAAATGTATTTCTTAGTGTAGCTCAAACTTGCTGGAGTTTATGTGTAATCAGAACTAAGAAAAAGTTATCCAACCAAAAAAACCCTATAACTGTGAATCCGCAAATAATGGGACTAGATCTCTGGTTATTTGTATATATTTGATTTTTTTTGTGTCAATGTATACAAGGATACATTTTCTAAATAAATAACTATATAAAACTATAAATGGTTTTGATTTTCTTGAATGTTCTATTCCTAGCTATTCATACTTAAAGTATGTATTCAGATAAGTTTATTAAGTTTTATTGTCAACAACTAGGACTTAAGTGGACTTAAGCAAAGGGGGTATGGAACTATATTGGGCAATTTATTGGGTGTCTGGAGTTATAAAAGGTTGAGAGCCCCTGATCTAGGTCTTTTCCAAATCGCCCCCCCCCCACCCCCCTACCCAGCAAGCCTCTCCCTCTTTCGCAAAAATATGCTGCAAACCGAAGATATTTTTAACCTTTCACATTACTACACCATTGTTACAATATCTACAATCGTAAATAATATATCATCATGTAAATCGTCCCACCGGCGTTGTGACTCATATTCGACCGAGGTGATTTGCATTTAAGCTGGGACTGTACAAAACGGGCTCTTGCTTCGAAATTCTAGGCCAGTGACAAAATCGGTATGAGGAAGACGGGCGTTTGTACAATGTGAGGAATTCCTTTTATGATTTTTCAGAGATACCAGTTTGAGTCATTATCTCATTATCTGCATGCATGATGTTGATCATCCATACTCCAGTCATCAAACATACCAAATTACAGCCCTCTAGCCTCAGTATTTTTGATTTCATATAAGTTTAAAATTAGCCATGAATCGTGCATCTGGCAGCGCTTTCCGAAGGCGTGGGACGCATCCCTACTCTACGGCAACTGGGAAGCAAATGAAGCATTACAACTCGTAGCTGATGGTTTTATACGGCATTATACACTGTACAGAAAACTCGATTGCGCCGAGGACAATTCGGCGTAATTTTTAACTTGTTTTGTAATGAGAACACCTAAACGTTGGTTGCTCTGACAACTGTACATGTGACTAAGTCTTCATTAACTGACCATAGCTAATGTGACGCCAGTTAGGACTATGTCCTGGGTTCTTCAAGAATCGACCGGCTACGAAACGATCTAGATTTATTATTATTATTATTATTATTATTATTATTATTATTATTATTATTATTATTATTATTATTATTATTATTATCCAGAAGATGAACCCCCCACAGGGGGGGCATAGACTTGAAATTCAAACTTCCAAAGAATATGGTTTTTCTTTCAAAGTAGTAACAGAAGGTAACATGAAATACAGAAATAAAGAGATCATATGTTAGCAAAAAAAAAAAAAAAAAAAAAAGATAAATTAACAAATAAATGAAAATATAGATAAAAATGTCAGTAATGTATTAAAATATAAGGAGAATCGTTGTACAGTAGTGACAGTTGCATCTTCGTTCGAACTTCTAAGGTTTCAATTACACAACAAACAGTTCACAAAACTGTTTACTTTGGATGGCGAATCTTAAGAACTTCTGAGGTTCCAATAACACAACAAACAGTTCACAAAACTGTTTAAGCTTTGATGGCGAATCTTAAAGCAAGATACCGATCAATTTTAACGAAGCTCCTTTTTTTTTTTTTTTCTTTTTTACATATCGTAAAAACCCATTCGCGTGTCCCAACTCTTACCAGCGCACCCTAAATATCCGGTATTTGATTTTTCGAAAACACGCAACTCGTAAAATTTGATCACCTCTTCAAATCCGCCGAGCGTATCCGAAAGTTCCTAGATTTTTATATTCCATGACGTTGAACTTGGCCAGCGCGCTGAGAGAAGGGAAAGTCGGCAATCATTTTACCTAAATTCGGACGCGGCTAAAAATGCATATAAAAGAGTGTGGGAATATCTTGTCCGAGTGAGATCATTTTAATATGCGGATACAAATGATTGCCATTTACAAGCTTGTGAGATATATTAGACGTGTCTTCCCCACTACAATAATTTGGTGATCGGGGTTTTAAAATAATAGGTGGTGTGTTTGTGCGGTTTAGTTTGGGAGTACCTGGCCGTATATTTACATCTAAATCACTATTATATATAATATATATATGAGACGACCCATAATACAGCCATCCCAATACCAGCATACAGCCCAGGACTGACAAATACATTTAAAAAAAAAGGGGAATGTTTCTACTCCGATCACAACAACAAACACACCTCTTTCTAGATAGGATCAACAGTAGAAGAGGAAAGAGGAAAGAGGAAAGAGGCCTCCTTAACATAATGATAAAGACGAAGAGAGCCAGGATAAGAGTTAACAGAATATTACGGGGAATGGAATGGAATACAGAATTTAGGCCAAGGGACAAGCGCTTGGGACCTATGAGGTTAATCAGCGCTGAAAGGGGAATTTATGAGTAAAAAGGTTTGAAAGGTGTAACAGGGAAAGAGACTATGAACTGTGGTACAGTAAAACGAATGCAAAGGGTTGCAGCTAGGGGCCGAAGGGACGCTGCAAAGATCTTTTAAAGCAATGCCTACAGTGCACCCCGTGATGTACACTGATGACATTACCCTGCTGCGGGAGATATAGCACTGGGGAAGAAGGACGCGCTCCACCGCCAATTAAATTTATTTGGCGAAAGCAGCAGATCTGTCATGGCGACCGCCTTTTCTCTCGTACTCACCCATATCGTCTCTCCGTCACTACAAGCGAGTTACAGCGCCTCGTTGAAGACTTAACGAGCTAACGAGATGCTCGAAGACACCCACAACAGCGCTCGGTAATTGGCGGAAGCAATAATATATGAATAAAACAAAAAAAGAAATGAGATGACGAGAGGAGAGTAAGACCCGGCACCCACCGCAAGGTGGACTCATTTCTCCCTCTCTAAATTTTGTGAATATTTTCTTTATAAAATTGTTTTATTTATCGTTCAGTGGAGAATTGTTTACAAAGTTAATAATGAAATTCTCTATATGAATAATAATACGATAACTTCGCTGTGTAATTATTAAATCAATAATGAAATTCCGTATACGACTCATAAAGAAATAATTTTTATAACGAAAATACTTCATTGTATCAATGCACGTTCCATACATACACTTTTTATCTAATTCAGTCGGTAATTAATCAGAGTATTTTAATGATGAATTGATTGAATACAACATAAATATGCAATAAAAAAAGGTTACTTTGTATCAATACACGTTCTATACATACATTTTTCATCTAGTTCAGTCTATAAGCGATTGCCGTATTTTAATGGTGAATTGTTTCAATACAACAACATAAGCAATATAAATGTCAATACAATAATATAACATAATTGGTTTTTGTATCAATACACGTTCTATTCATACACTTTTTATCTGGTCCAATCTATAAGTGACTACTGTATTTTAATAGAGAATTGCTTCAATACAACAACATACATAGCGCCTCAGCGGCGTGGTTGGTATGGTATTAGCGTCCAACCTCGGTGGTCGCGGGTTCGATTCTCGGCCATTCCACTGAGGAGTGAGAGATGTGTATTTCTGGTGATAGAAGTTCAGTCTCGGCGTGGTTCGGAAGTCACGTAAAGCCGTTGGTCCCGTTGCTGAATAACCACTGGTTCCATGCAACGTAAAAACACCATACAAACAAACAAACAACAACATACATAATAAAAGTGTCTTTGTATCAATACACGTTCCATACAAACACTTTTTATCTAGTTCAGACTGCAAGTGATAACTGTATTTTGATAGTGAATAGCTTCAATACAGCATAGATAATATAAACGCTCCTTTGTATTAATACACGTCCCAAATATACACCTTTTATATAGTTTAATCGATAACGCAATTAAAATATTTTTATTCAGTAAATTGGTTTAATACTTTGCTTTTTATTTAGCGACATTTAAGCGACAATATCATACCATCACAAGGCCTCTATCTCTTGTGACGTCACTAACAGGTGGCAATGCATGTGACCTCGTTGAGCGAAAGGTCACAGGTCGAGACTATCGGGTCCAGGATCTACAGGTAATTACATGTCGAGCACCTGGGAGTCCCTTTACCGATTAAAAAAAAAAAAAAAAAAAAAAAAAACACACACACACAAAGTCATTGTCTGCGTGTTAGAACTATCGTGCATTTAAGATGCTACAGACGGAGAATTTATACATATATATATAAATATATAAATACATATATAAATATTATATATAATATATATATATATATATATATTGTTGCTGTTAAGAAGTGTTATAATACTTATTTCTCTTTTTGTGATGGGCTTCTGTTTAAATCATTAGTTGATTGATCGATTTGTGGATAAAAAAGAAAAAAAAAAACTGGCGCTACGAGAATCCTTAGCTATTGATGTAAAATGAATGAATAATTTTTTCATATCGAAAGAGTTACCTTGTGTCGCTTTTTCTAAAATACATATTAGTTATAAATTGATTATTCTGCAACTTTGCTGATGAACTTGAAAAAAAGTCAAATGTATTTCAGTCATATTGATTACAAGAGCAGGTTAACTTGATGTATATACACATTAATATGTATATATATATATATATATATATATATATATATATATATATATATATATATATACATATGTATAATATATATACTATATATATAATAGTATATATATATATATATATATATATATATACATATATATATATATATATATATATATATATATATATATATATATATATATATATATATTGTGTGTGTATGTGCATATGGTTTACTAACAAAAACTAAGCGCAGTTCCTTACGATTAAGCGTAGATACCCAACAACATTACACATGATGGTATTTATGCCCCGGGCGCCATATCGAACTAACCCCACCCATATGTAATAGCAAAACCTCGAAACCCGGAAGCAATTCGATGTCAGTCCGAGATAATTGAAGAGAGATAATCTCGGATAATCGACTCACGAGAGTTAATGACGTCACAGTTGAATTATGGGAGTCCGTATCACTTACTCCATTCCATTTAACACAAGGCTTCTTGCGTCTATCCTTTCTGTCTACCTTTTCCGTCTAATGCACGGTTAACGGTTATGTCTACCTTATCCGGCTGGCGAATAATTAACGGTTTTCTGCCTGCATTACGTGGTTAGATTTCAAACGAAATTTTTTTAAGTGACTATAAAAAAAAAAAAAAAAAAAAACTGACATTCTATCTTCTTTTGTTAGCCCTACTTTTTTTTTTGCCTCTCTACCACCGCCAGTAAGACTATTTCATAAACCAGTCGTGACTTTTGATTTATGTTTATGTTCTTGGAAGTCTCTCTCTCTCTCTCTCTCTCTCTCTCTCTGTCTCTCTCTCTCTCTCTCTCTCTCTACAATTGGTTATCTTAAGTGGATGCAGTTTAGGCAAGGAATTCAAATATATGTTTGAGTAATTTAGAAAGTAAAATCGTGAGAAGAAAGTTTGATTCGGGAATCGCTTTCTCTCTCTCTCTCTCTCTCTCTCTCTCTCTCTCTCTCTCTCTCTCTCTCTCTCAAATTAAGCAAGAACTAGTTATCCGTAATTGTTTATGCAGAAATGGAAAAAATGCATTGATACTAATTATCATAACCGAAATTAAGTACTTCAAGAATGACTAAAGTCCGTCATCTCTCTCTCTCTTAGAAAAGAATTAATGAGCGCACTTTCTCTCTCGATGGAGTAAAAAGTAAATGAGCATCTCTCTCTCTCTTCCCTTCGGTGAACGAAAAATGAAAAGAGTACTCTCTCTCTCTCCCTGAAGAGCAGGAAATAAAAGAACATGAGTTTAACTTTTTTTTTTTTTTTTTTTTTTTAAATCTCCTCAGGCGATGGTTTAACACCGCGCTACCTAAATATATAGCTCACGCGTTCGCTTCATATATAACCCACCTAACATCTTATACCCATTTGTCGTAAGTCGCGAATACGCTGTATACATTTGTGAATGTGTAAGTGAATCACGAAAGTTTGGAACGTGATAAATGCATAAATAAAAGTATAAGCCACGAAGGAAAGTGAAACACTGGAGTAGCTACAAGAACTTTCAACTTAACGTCCTTTACTTAGCAGATTACCCCAATGTTTCTCGTGAATGTTTGTACGTGCGTGAATCTTCCATTTGTAATTGTATTATTTTTTATTATTATCATATTATCACCATTGGCCGTAATGTCATTCGTACATCATACTTTCTTTAAGACGTAAATATACAATGTCACAATGTCTAAATACGATATGCTAAATAATCTAAAATATATTCTTTACTTTAGCTGTTGAAAGCTCATGTTTTATCAGTACAGTCTGCCATTTTTTAAAAGTAAAAATGAAGGTAGACAATTAAGACAAATTAATAAAACCTTCAATGACGTAAGAGCAGAAAAATGCTTGAATGAGGAACATAAAGTCTTGCTAATGTAAAATACAATATGAACGGTGGTACAGCAAAAGGAATGAAATCGGTCCCGGCTATGGACAACCTCAAGTAATGCCTACAGTGCACCGCGTGAGGTGTGCAACAAACTGAAAAGTTCGATCGACCCTTCTTCGAGATCATCAATTTCCACAGATATATTGTCCTGCGTCAGTTTACTCGAGATATATATATATATATATATATATATATATATTATATATATATATATATATATATATATATATATATATATATATATAATATATATATATATATATATATATAATATATATATATATATATATATATATTGTTATATAATGTAGTATAAAAGTCATCAACTTTCTTAGATATTTTTCTTTGCTCCCGTTTACTCGATATACATTATAGTATAAAATTGTTCGTGTTAAATTTCGGGAAAGAGAAAATATGCCTTTCCGTTCAATTCCGAGAAATATTAAGTCAGTCGTGGTTCTTCAACTACTGCCAATCTTATGCGCCCAAAGGTAGGCGATTCTGACGCCATCTGTCTGGAGCTAATGTAGTTATTCTGGTTAGCAAGAGTTCAGTAACTAATCCTTAACCCACGTTATCCTCAAGCCATCAAATGATCGAAATGAGTTGAATTGAATATAGAATTTAGGCCAAAGGCCTATGAGGTACCTATGAGGTCATTCGGCTTTGAAACGTAAATTGACAGTAGAAGGTTTGAAAGGTTAAGAGGAGGACAACCTCGCAGTTGCACTATGAATCAACTGTTAGGAGAGGGTGGAAAGTAAGATGGAAGAAAGGCAGTATGAAAGGAGGTACAGTAAAAGAAATGAAAGGGGTTGCAGCTAGGGGCCAAAGGTACTCTGATCAAATTAGATGGTCTATTTTCCTCTACAGTTGGTCTTGGTATTTCATGAGTCTACGTAAATGCATTATATAGACTTGAGATCTATGAAGGTAAAACGGCATAGACTGCTGTCTTTGTCCTCAACAGATAAAAATATATTTCTAGGTCAGATTGAAAAAAATATGCATTAGCTAGTTTTGTTCGTTTATTATAGTAATGCATTACAGTGCTGCTACAATGGGATGTTACGTTACGCGTAAGTACCCATAATTCATCGTGGTTAGGGGAGTACGTCATCCTTGATATAGTTACGCTGGCGGTTTTCGGGTCTTATTGACACCCATTGCCTTTACGTACATCGTCCCCTAGCTGCAAACCCTTTCATTCCTTTTCTGTACCTCTGCTCCGTTATTACTCTATTTCTTCCATTTTTCTTTTCCAACCTCTCCTACCAAAAGGTTTTCCTCCTGTTGCACCTTTCAAACCTTTTCAATCCTCAATTTCCCTTTCAGCGCTGAATAACCTAGCGGGTCCCAGCGCTTGCCCTAAATTCTAAATTCTATACCGTTCCACAAGACTCAGACAGCACAAAGGGCTACAAGTCTTGATCAACCCAACCTATCAAGTATTTTTAAATCCAGCAAGCCGTGAAAAGTCAACAGACGTGACAATCCTTCCCCAGCAAATAACAACGCGCCTGTTACCATGACATATTAGCCCTTCGGATGACAAAACCAATCTGCAGTGTCCACAGAACGTGAGCTGACTCGACACCCCGATCGACGCATGCGCCGAATTAGCGGAGAAGCGTTGCCAAGGACAGATCCGCCGTGATAAATGGTAGACAAATAACTATGTTTTTCCTGTTCCTTTTCCTTCTTTGATTAAGAGTGGGGAGAGGGGAGGGGGAAGGGAGGGAGAGGAGGGTGGTGTGACTCCTCTTAACAAAGTGATCACCTGTAGCAAGGTCTCGAACGAGAGATGCAGAGGTTTGCAAGTCATAGTGATGACGTAGGTGAGGTCGTACCGTGGCGAGTGATCCCCCGTCATTTATTGCATCCTTGGGTTTTTTGGGGGGTGGGTTGGGTTTATATGCATTGGAATATCCAGACGAATTATGCATGTGTATAATTACAGGCATACGGTTGTGATCATGTTACATGTTGAACTGAAGTGTATAAAAATGAAATGATTACAAGGAAAGTTATTTGCAGTATTTTTGTTCTACATAATTTGGACCCAAAGACGTTTCTTGAAGGCATAAATAATTGCTTATGAACACTTTTGTTGTATGTATACATTTATATGTTGAACAAAAGGTCAAGAAGAGATATATACATATACGTATATTATATATATACACTTATGTATATGTCGTAAGTATTATTTATATATATATATATATATATATATATATATATATATATATATATATATATATAATACATATATATATGTGTGTGTGTGTGTGAGAGAGAGAGAGGGAGAGAAAGACAGAATGAATTTGTACGCCAAAAAGGAGCTGAAACAACTCTTAAAGCCGATTGGTACCTACATTTTTTACTTCATCCCTGTGATCTGTAATATATATATAGATATATATATATATATAATATATATATATATATATAATCTAATATATATATCTGTGATATATATTATATAATATATATATTATATATATTAATATAATATATATATATAAGTATATGTATATATACACCCACACAACTAGACTTCCTTGGGTAATAAATACTTTGATATTCTGCAATCGCTCGCAATTACTCGCACCTTGATTTTGTAGTCCAGGTAAATCGTCATGTCAATCACCTCGTGATTTTGCGAATAGATCATACATTATGAAAACTGCATATTTTCTTTTTTTCTGGAATATTTTCTTCCTTTCTTGAATATTTCATTTATTCTTGAATTCTTTTCCTAAGAACGGCTGATGAAACCGAGTGTCTCAACCTGCTATAGTTCAGATTCATTGGCTAATTTTATTCTAGAATGCATTTATTTATTTATTTATTAATTTCTACAGGTAACTCATGTATTATGACAGTTTCTGCGATGATTATTTTAATCTGAAAAATTTAAGTAAGGGTTTATAATAACTCTATATAACACTTTATCCATATTGCAATATTTCAATCAAATAATATTAAGATAAAAATTCGTGCTTACGTATGATGCTATGAAAATCCATCTTCAGAGGGCTCACTATCTATCTTCGAATGCATTGAAATCGCCCGACACCCTAGGATTCTAGACTCTTTTGAGATATGTAAATGTATATATATGTATGTATGTTTGTATTTATGTGTGTGGTGCCCGTATTATCAACGGGCATTCAAACAACAACTCTCTCTCTCTCTCTCTCTCTCTCTCTCTCTCTCTCTCTCTCTCTCTCTCTCTCTCCTCTCTTTCCTCGCCTTTCGACTTCGAGTCCGTCATCTCGAAGAAAAAATTCGTGCTAACGTATGATGCTATGAAAAATCCATTTACGGAGGGTTCACTATTTATCTTCGAAGGCATTGAAATCACCCGAAGCACCCAAAGATTCTAAACGCTTTTGAGATATATATGTATGTATGTTTGTATTTATGTGTGTGTGGTGCCCGTATTATCAACGGGTATTCAATCAACTCTCTCTCTCTCTCTCTCTCTCTCTCTCTCTCTCTCTCTCTCTCTCTCTCTCTCTCTCTCTCCTCGCCTTTCGACTTCGAGTCCGTCATCTCGACATCATACGCTCCAACGCAACCCTCCGTCATCAGAGGAGACCGCCGCCGCCGCCGCCGCCGCCATCTTGAAAAAAGGCGAAGCCTCCCTTTCGCAAGGAGGCCAATAAATCCAAGAGGCCTCCTCTCTCGCCCACGTTCTTCCGTCGGCGCGGGCGGGGGTTGGGAGGGGGGATTCGGAGAAAAGATAGTAAAGATCCACCTATTTACATTTTAT
>NC_087221.1:35315084-35322584 GCF_015104395.2 Macrobrachium nipponense | reverse complement strand
TCCCAGAACCGGAACTGGAATATAAAACTTAAGGCTAGATGCCAAGCGCTGGGACCTATGAGGTCATTCAGCGCTGAAAGGGAAATTGAGGGAGAAAGGTTTTAAAGGTGTAACAGGAGGAAAACCTCAAAGCAGTTGCACTATGAAACAATTGTTAGGAGAGGGTGGAAAACAAGACGGAAGAAAGTGAATATGAACGGAGGTACAGTAAAAGGAATGAATGGAAGGAGTAGCAGCTAGGAGGCCGAAGAGACACTGCCAGGAACAATTTAAGTCATGGCTACAGTGCATCGCGTGAGGCGTACTGGCGGCACTTAACCCCTTTATGGGATCAAATCCCTGGAAGGCACAGCTTATTCTTTGAACTAATACTTCTCCCTCAGATCCCTGAAGGATATCAATGGTGGTAGGACCTCGATAATGCAGATATTGCTCTCAAGGGCCATCTAGCTAGTACTATAGCTTGGAATGTAAGCTATATTGGAATATAAGCTATATTCCAGTCATAGCTTTCTCTTCGCATTCCTTTGTGTTTCTCAAATATCTTGTCGGGTAATGATTACAGCGCGTAAATAAATAGAGAGAGAGAGAGAGAGAGAGAGAGAGAGAGAGAGAGAGGCCCATAAAAATGCTGTTATCTATGTTCTCCTGCTGGGACTAGAGTTATTGCTCATTCAATTTCCACGCTTTCCCACAGCAAACGTTCGCATTCCACCTCTCCCCCTCCATCGCCAGGCAGAGCGAAATGCCATAATTAATGACTCACGATAAAAGGGTCGAGAGATTAAGGAAACGTAAACAATTCAGCGGATTTCGAGAAACATTACTTTTCTTCTCGTTTTGAATACAATGCTCACTTCCCTCCCTCCCTCCCCGCGAAGGTCGACGATAAGCATCCTGTGACTAGACGGTTTCTCGATTTTGCGAAATTTACCTTGGATTCTCTCTCTGTCTCTCCCTCCCTCCCTCCCTCCCTCTCTCTCTCTCTCTCTCTCTCTCTCTCTCTCTCCCTCTCTACGTTAGCGCAAGTCACAGTGGGTGACCTTGCGTCGTAGAAGAAGAAGAAAAAAAGAAGCAGAAGAAGAAGAAGAAGAAGAACCGAACCAACCTTGTTCAGCCGAGGTGAATAAGCATCGAAAAACCTTAGAAAAAGAGGCAGGAAGCGGCCAGGTAAAGATAGTCCCAAATTGGCTAAAAGACAATGTCAATATGGAAAAACTAAAACTGACTATGACCTCCTTAGTACTATAATAACGCAGAAAGCAGGAAATCCAACAGCAGCAGAAACTCGAGGAAGAAAATGGAAGAAAAAGAAATGCAGAAACGCACCCACCATCAATTACGCGGCTAGGGTGAGTGCACCCGCTATCAGTGCATTACGGATGAAGGATCTCTCATGCAAGATTCCTATTACTTACTCTCTTGACTCATTTACCGTATCCGAGTCGCTCTTCGGGGACCATCCTGCAGGCGTACTTTGGTTTGCTTGGTGGATAAAACCGCTCTGGAGCCGAGACGGCGCCGAGCCTCAAAGGGAAGATATAAAAACGAGATAGAGATGAAGATAATCAAGATGGCGTCTCTTAATGCACATTAAGCTCTCTTAAGCGTAAAACATTCATCTATATATTTTTTTTTTTTTCATTCGTCTCTCGTCGTCATTACTCATCGTGACCTTTACTTAACTCTGTCAAGGTGATGATTTTTTTGGGTCAAGACTATACAAAAAAACTCGTATATGGAAGTTCCCACAAAGGTGGATCTTATGCGCGATAAAATACGGCAATTTCTCAAAAACAAAGGCCCTTTTAGGGAGTCTGATTACCAAGTCTCGTTTCAAATGTTTTAGGCCTAAGAAACCGGAGCACCCTACTAACCTTTGACGTAGATTCTGGTATCCAAAAGTAACCATTAGCCTAAATTCTGCTCTAAATCTGTTAGATTTCGTTTGCCTCCCAACAAGAACTAACCATTGATGGTCGATTATGGCTAACAGAGGTTATACGTTTGAGAAGGCGCATGGTTAATTTTTTTTTTTTTTCAAATCTCTGTTTTCTGCTGGGTTTTCTGCTTGCTCCAGTCGTGTAGTTCAAAGACTACTGGATAACATTGTTATGAAGTATTGTCTACCGAAAAATCCATTAGCATTAAAGAAATATTCTTAATTATTGCAAGATTCGCCTTGATAGGTCACTAGACCCATGTGACGGAATTCTACGTATACAGGAATCAGTTCTCAGAAACAAGATGAGACTAAGTTAATGAGACCCTCTTTTACGCTTACGAACCCCCTCCATTCTCTCTCTCTCTCTCTCTCTCTCTCTCTCTCTCTCTCTCTCTCTCTCTCTCTCTCTCTCTCTCTCTCTCTCAAGTGAGTTTCATGATTTGGGATACGTTTGAGCTGATCATTATAGCACCATATTAACTCCTGTCAATTATATTTCTAGCGATGAATGGTCAAAAATGACCATCTATCAAATTAACTGAAAATAATCTATAAATTACACATGTTTTGCATTTATGTATTTTCATACGTATTACATAGCACCTTGCTTATGCACACAAACACAAAACACAGTTTTTATATATATATATATATATATATATATATATATATATATATATATATATATATATATATATATATATATATATGGGATTAGAACTCCCATTGGGGGTGGAAGGACAACGTACACAGTGGTTAAAAATTCCACTGTCACTGAATATCATCCTTTCCCAACCAGTGGGTAGTTCGAACCCACTGGTGACGGAAAGCTTATCGATGTAACTCCCATTGGGGGTACAGGGTGTCCATAAGTCCCAGTACCATTGCAAGCAATAAATACTTGTCATGGTACTGGGACTTTATTGGACCCCTGTAAGTTATTCCTAAGGTAGAGCGTTAGAACATTGAAAGCATTTGCAGTGTAATATTTGCACACACAAAAAAAGAATGTCACGGTGTACGTGACGAACACACACACACATATGTATGTATATAACATATAACATATATATATATATATATATATATATATATGTGTGTGTGTGTGTGTGTGTGTGTGTGTATGTATATATAGTCAACACACAAACACATATATGTGTATATATGTGTAGCTGAGAACCCATTATACATTTCTAAAGCTTAATGACTTTACCAGTGAATTTCTTTAACAGTTAACTTTGTATTCAATCCAGTACCAGCGAAGGGTCTTGTATAATTAACTTGCAATTATATGGCTAATCTTGAAGTGTATACTGATCTTGGCTTATATTAACTGTCATTTCCCATCTTGATATTATACTCAATAGCTAAGAACTAAATGAAATATTTCTTTTTTCTTTCCAGAATCTCCACTTTACGAGTCGTTGGTATCTACTTTCTCCACAATGGAGGATGATGTCAACCTAGATCACGAGTACCAGCAAATACCCGCCCTGGTGAACCCCCAAGGTCGCAAACCACCCAACAGCCAAAACTCTGGCGGCAACGCGGTGACAAATGCGCTCCCGCTAACCAGAATTCTAAGCGACAGCGCCCAAGAGTACCAAACGGTCAGTGAAGCCAGGATCACGACGTTGGACGTCAGGCCGGAGAAAAACGCCGGCAGGGACAAGGACCCAGAAACGGCGCCCGAATCTCAGATCTGCAGCTGTCAGTCTAACAAGTCGACCGACTCGGGGAAAGCCGGTTCGTCGTCCCCATCGAAGAAGATCGACAGCTCTTCGCAGACCGTCTCCCCTTCCAGCGAGTTCCACAGAAGTACCGTTTACCTTAGCGATGAGAAGGGGGGTTCCTCTTCGACTGAGACGATCTCGAGTCTGAGCGACTCTGATACCTATCAGGATATAGACAGGCCTCCGACGGTTATTTTCCTCCCTAGTGCTGCCAAAGACTCTGCGGGACGTGCTCACTCGGTCAATAAGAACGAGGAGAGCAGGCCCCCCAGTGGTTCGGAAGTCAGGCCAAGTCAAAGCTTCTCCAGTCAAGACAAGCGAGTCGTTAGTCCTAGGTCTAAGTCTAACATCTCCTCCTCCACAACCAATCTCAAGTCTAGCCATTCAATCAGGTCCAGCAGCAACAACGACCCAAGCAGGACGCAGAGAAAGTCTTACAGCAAGTCGCCAGAGACGACGTACCTGCCTCTGACCATCGAACTCCCGGAGACCATAGAAAACCCGAGGAAACCAGACCAGAACACCAAAAGACACCAAAACTCTTCCCCCGGACCGCACATCATCACCACACTGGACCCGCCCATCAGGAACAAAACTTTCCTGGACTGGTCATCCGAGCCGGGTGACATCCCTCCCTTGGTGGTAAACTTCGACTCTGAGAGTGAGGATGACCTCGCCAACGAGGCTGACCTCTCATCCGCAACCACCATGGATGACAACAGCACCTCGCTTTACATGACTGAGGGCGATACGACCTCTTTGTATTCTTCTATAGCCGAGCTTTATTCGGTCATACCAGGCGACGCGGATTCCCTTGTTTATGTGTACAAGGCGGTGCCCAGTAAGCCTTTCAACGGAGTCATTCGGCATCCCTCGTCTGTAGGATACAGGATACCCTATATGACCCGCAACAGGTTAGTTTAATCCTACTTTACACTTAATAAGCTAATACACATTTACCGTTGATGTACAGCACTGGAGTCAATGATGATGATACTGTTGATATTAAAAACGATAAGGTTTGTTAATTTTAACAAAACACAGCGCTATTAACAAGCTAATACACATTTACCGTTGATGTACAGCACTGGAGTCAATGATGATGATACTGTTGATATTAAAAACGATAAGGTTTGTTAATTTTAACAAAACACAGCGCTATTAACAAGCTAATACACATTTACCGTTGATGTACAGCACTGGAGTCAATGATGATGATACTGTTGATATTAAAAACGATAAGGTTTGTCAATTTTAACAAAACACAGCGCTGTTAACAAGCTAATACACATTTACCGTTGATGTACACCACCGGAGCTAATAATGATGATACTGATGATGATAAAACCGATGAGGTTTGTTAATTTTAACAAACTACAGCGCCTAACAGATATCAGAGCACAATAAACCAATAAAATCAGACATTTCCAGTCTAGGACACAACAATTCAGCCTCTCTTTTTTTTGTGTTTTACAGTTCGTGCTCACTAATGGCACAGGAAACGGTGAAATAAATATCATTCGTAAATTTCGGGTTACCGCACCATAGCAGAAAAAGCAAAATCAATAATAAAGGGTTGGGGAACGTTGCTTTCCTTTTGCACGCCACTTTCCTGTTCGTTCTTGGGAGGAAAAAAAAAAAAAAGCAAAACTGAAGCCAAAATCTTACATGAGTGACACACATTATTCCTCCAGGGGAAACCGAGAGGAGGTTGTATGTAAATTTTTCTTACTTGCGTTGTTAAATATAACAAGCCCCTCAGTGGCGTGATCAGTATGGTCTCGGCCCGCCACCTCGGTGGCTGCGAGTTCGATTCTCGGGAATTCCACTGAGGGGATAGAGATATGTATTTCTGGTGATGGAAGTTCACTCTCGACGTGGTTCGGAAGTCACGTAAAGTTGTTGGTCCCGTTGCTGAATAACAACTGGTTCCATGCAACGTAAAAACACCAAACAATCAAATATAACACGTGGCACTAAAATTTTCCAGAAAACCAAAAATATTGCTAATATCTATTTCCAGGTCCAAGCGAGTCTGTTCTCAAGTCGAACCAATCCGCAGTGCCATCATTTAAAAACATGAGTCTCATCTCTTCTTTTAATATTTCTTCACAATCTCAGAGATTCATAAACTAAACAATGTCACGGAGATGAAGAAAGTTTTTCAGCTTGTTTACATCACGGTTATCTGGGTAATCTATTTTGCAAGACGCAAACAATGACTGTAAAACGACTGGCACCCCACCCTTTCTAAAATATATCAGTTTTTTAAAACATTTTTTTTTTTACACAGGGGAAACCCCATTGTTACTACTGGAGCGTTCTTCGCACACTCATAATTACCCGCGTAATTCTGTTGTATCTTTCCCCCTAGCACGCCCTCGTAAGTATATACAACTGCCAGGGAGGATACCCCTATTTCTCAAACCAACCCTTTCTTCTTCCTCCTCCTCCTCCTCCTCTTCTTCTTCTGATTTATATTGGGATTTCTTTCGTCTACAACTTCCCTTATGGCAGCCACGCCTGATGATATCCGGATTCACGATTCTGGTATTTACCCCATTTTTATGACAACATTGTATGCGAGCGGGTGAGTTTTATTCTCTGTGGTCCGATGGTTCTCGAATTTGCTTGTGGCACCAAAGCCCTGGAGCAGTAATGCTTTTTATCGATTCTCAATGCATTAATTGAGGTTGAATATATATATATATATATATATATATATATATATATATGTATAATATTTGTATATATATTTTTATGTATATAAATATATATAAGTATATATATATATAATATATTAGCATGTATGTATTTTTTATTCATATATTTACATTCATTTCCACATTTATATATATATTATATATTCACATATTTCTATATATATATATATATATATATATATATATATATATATATATATATATATATATATATATATATATATATATATATAAACCTGTACGAAAAAGCAGAACTAATACACGCCACAAAATCGAACAAGACTTGACAATGGATTGCAAATCCGAAGTCAAGTTTACGCTACAGCTGAGATGAAGTATAGTACTTAGGCTCAGACGAGACACCTATGAAGAAAAAAAAAAAACAGTTACTGTATACTGCTGTTTTCTATACAGTTCAAATCACTATTTTGCCATCTGTTGCCATGTTATTGGCCCACTTTTTCTTGACCTAAACATGACGTTTTGATCATTTTTTTCTACATTTTCACGTTGCAAAATGGAGATGGAAAGATTACGGCAATTGATTGGTCATCGGTGTCTCCTGAGTTTTATCGAACCAACACCCCAGTTCCTTAATCGTGTAGATTTTGAACGTTTTAAGAATTTTCGTGGCTTGATAATGCTAAACATTTTCAACTCATCTTCGTATATGAATTCACATGCTGGTCTTAACGTTGCAATATGGTAGCATCTTTCTGACAAGACTTATTTGCAGTGGCTCACTAAGAACATTTTTTCGTTCACACATTTTCAGCTGAGATTTCTTATTCATTTTTCATCGACTTCATTTTCCATATAAGCTCTCTTCCTCTGCTCATCTCCAGCTCCTTAGAGAAACCTAAAGTAAGTCAGATTGACGTACAGGGGCCTGAGAGACTGCACTTCCCGTAAGTGCATCTCAAGAAGAGTTTACCTGTAATCATCGACGTACAGGTAAACACCCCGTCCCCTGGTTACTCGTGCGTTGCGGTATCGAACGCGGGTGTGATCTCAGCTAATACACCTCTAATTCTTCTTGAAAATGAGTGATTAAAGTCTCGATGTTCTACGGAGTCTTCTCACTGAGCTGTGGTATTCA
>NC_087221.1:35302584-35312584 GCF_015104395.2 Macrobrachium nipponense | reverse complement strand
GGTATCTACGCTGCTTTGCATAGATTGTGATTCAGAAATTATATATGCATTTATTTATTTATGCACGGGACGATGTTTGCATTTAGGAATGATATAGCCTGGAGATTATGGAAAGTCCAGTTTTCGATTTAAAAGCATTAACACTATATCCTCATTGTATTTTGTCAAAGTTGTTCTCTCTTTTTTTTTTTTTTTTTTTTTTTTTTTTAGTTCTGTTGTTCTTATGGAACTTGATACTTAGACAGGCACCATTCCTATTCTGTTGTTCATCTGGAACTTGACACTTTGACAGGCACCATTCTTGTTCTGTTGTTCTTCTGGCACTAGACACTTTGACAGGCACCAATCTTGTTCTGTTGTTCTTCTGGCACTAGACACTTTGACAGGCACCATTCTTACTCTGTTCCTCTGGCATTTGACAGGCACCAAGGAAAATGAAAACATGAAGCAATCAGGACTGACATGCCAATAATAGCGTCCGTGACGCCGCCATACTTTCCTCAAGTTTTGCAAGAAAAATAACTTGATAAAACCCCTTTCCTTTCCTCTTTGGCACCTTCTATTTCTCACATTCGGCGACCATTACCCGAGCCGTTTAAACTTTGACTGTGTCATCACCACCAAGCGAAGTATACGTATATACCTTCGAGAGTGCTTCCGGCAATCACGTCAAAAAAAAAAAAAAAAAAAAAGAAAAAAAAAAAAAAAAAAAAAAAAAAAAAAAAATTGGTTGACGCTCGGACCGGATCAAACGCTTTCACGATCTAATGCTCAAGCATTAAAAAAAAAAAAGGACTCTCTTTTACCCGGTGACCGAAACCAACATCGTGAATGTTGCAAACAGTGCAAGAAATTGCTTTGGTTTTCAGGGGAGTGCTAGCGTTACTTGCGCGGAATCTCTCTCTCTCTCCCACACACACACACACACAAACTGAGAAAGCGGCCGGAAACACATTCAGTGAGAAAGGACCGTCAGTGTATCGGGGTAAATCTTTCCCGATCGATGACTGTTTACAAAAGCGTTGTCGCGAGTTCGATTCTCGGGCATTCCATTGAGGGATCAGAGATGTGTATTTCTGGTGATAGAAGTTCACTCTCGACGTGGTTCGGAAGTCACGTTAAGCCGTTGGTCCCGTTGCCGAATAACCACTGGTTCCATGCAACGTAAAAACACCATACAAACAAACAAACAAAAGTGTTTTGGTAACGTGGAAATTGCGTGTTTGCATTTGTAATGTATAAAATGGCTTAAATTCTTGTCAGATTCGATTTGACAGGTACGCACACTTACCCAGAGAGAGAGAGAGAGAGAGAGAGAGAGAGAAAACTCCACATTCAAGAGCTGTTATGAGAGAGTCGACAATAAGATGGACTAATGAGAACATGAATGGATGTACACGGTGGTTGGGCCGCCAAAAAGGAAAATGTAGGGTAAAGTCTTGTCCTACCTGCGAGACAAAAAATACACATTTCCAGGAGGATAATCTGGAATTCCGCAGCCCCCCCCCCCCCACACAACCCCCCCCAATCGTTTCCTGTTACCAGAGAGAAACCCTTAATTTCCAGACCTAGTTTAGGACCAACAAAGATTCCGACCAAATTTTAGTTTTTTATTCACGCCAATAATGATGATAAATTCTCGGATGTTTTAGCTTAGCGGACAATTCAGGACACGAACAGATCTAAGATACTCTTGATAAATGTAAGATTTATAATTTTAGTCACTGAACGAAGTGACTGATATAGCTTGTTACAACATATGTACATATATTATACCCCTATATTATGTATATACTCTCTCATATATAATATATATATATATATATATTAATATATATGTGTGTGTGTATGTGAACCGTATGTATGAATATATATATATATGAACTCCAACCACTGAAGATATAGTAACCACTTTCGTATATATCTCTCTCTCTCTCTCTCTCATATATATATATATATATATATATATATATATATATATATGATGTGTGTGTGTATGTATGCATGTAGTATGTATATATATATATATGAACTCCAACCACTGAAGATATAGTAACCATTTCGTATATACTCTCCTCTCTCTCTCTCTCATATATATATTATATAATATAGATATATATATATATATATATATGTGTGTGTCTAGTATGCCATGTATATATTATATATATATATATATGAACTCCAACCACTGAAGATATAGTAAAACCATTTTCGTAAATCAGAAGAAATCCACTGAGGATACAGTAGCCATTTCGTAACAGAAAAAAAAAACATTTCACTAAACCGTTGATGGATAACGTCTCCGTCTTCCTTCACGTACCCAAGGCAAACGACTTGTACAAGTCTTTATGAGGCTTAGTGCCCATTACCCCCAATGATGCTGGAAAGTCTTACGAGGAAGACTGAAGGTTCGTAACGCCTTTTCCCGTGCTGAAGGTTAGTCATACAACGACCATTCGGTAATGTGTCTTTTTTTTTTAACTTTTTTTTTCTTTGGTTTTTTCCATTATGTTATTTGTACTTCCACAGACTATTCCTTTTATTTTTTTCTTTATTTTTTAGGTGTTGTGCTTTGTGGACCTTACGCATATTAAAGTTAAATATCGCTTTAAGGGTACTTGTCTTCGTAAAATGTCCTAGCCGAGAGGAGAGAGAGAGTAGAGAGAGAGAGAGAAGAGAGAGAGAGAGAGAGATGAGAGTAACAGACTTTGTATCAACATATGAAAAAAACCTATATTTTCTTTGATAATCCAACGTGTGTGTGTGTGTGTGTGTGTGGTGTGTTTTGTTTGTGTGTGGTGTGTGATGAGATGAGAGAGAGAGAGAGAGAGCAGAGAGAGACACACACAAGGAGAGAGAGGAGAGGAGAGGAGAGAGAGAGAGTAAAATCTACCATATTTTGGAAAAACCCCTTATTAAATTTTTTTCTTTGATATAATCCAAACTTGGTGTGTGGTGTGTGTGTGTGTTGTGTTGTGTGAGAGAGAGAGAGAGAGAGAGAGAGAGAGAGAGAGAGAGAGAGCAGTAAAATACATATTTTGAAAAAACTTAAGTATTTTCTTTGGAATAATCCAACTTGGTTGTGAGAGGAGAGAGAGAGAGAGGGGTGAGAGAGAGAAGAGAGTAAAATACATATTTTGAAAAACCTTAATTTTTCTTTGATAATCACTTCGGTGTGAGAGAGAGAGAGAGAGAGAGAGAGAGAGCGAGAGAGAGATGAGGAGGAGAGTTATAAATCACATAATTTGGAAAAAAACCCTTAGATTTTCTTTGATAAATCCACCTTGTGTGTGTGTGTGTGTGGTGTGTGGGTGTGTGTGTGAGAGAGGAGGAGAGAGAGAGATAGAGAGAGAGAGAGGAGAGAGGAGAGAGAGTTTAAAATCCATTCATATTTTCTTGAAAAACCTTAGAATTTTCCCTTTGATAATCCAATTGTGTGTGTTGTTGTGTGTGGTGTGTGTGTGTAGGAGAGAGAAGAGAGAGAGGAGAGAGGAGAGAGAGAAAACACAAGAGAAAAAGAGAGATAAAATCCAATTATTTTGTATATTTTCTTTGTAATCTTGTGTGTTGTGTGGTGGTGAGAGAGAGAGAGAGAGATAGAGAGAGAGAAGAGAGAGAGAGAGTAAATCACATATTTTGAAAACCTTATATTTTCTTTGATAATCCAACTTGTGTGTGTGTGTGTGTGTGTGTGTGAGAGAGAGAGAGAGAGAGAGAGAGAGAGAGAGTAAAAATCACATATTTTGAAAAACCTTATATTTTCTTTGATAATCCAACTTGTGTGTGTGTGTGAGAGAGAGAGAGAGAGAGAGAGAGAGAGAGAGAGAGAGAGAGAGTAAAATCACATATTTTGAAAAACCTTATATTTTCTTTGATAATCCAACTTGTGTGTGTGTGTGTGTGTGAGAGAGAGAGGGGGAGAGAGAGAGAGAGAGAGAGAGAGGAGGAGAGAAAATCACATATTTTGAAAAACCTTATAACTTTATAATTTCTTGTTAACTTGTTTGTGGGTGTGTGGAAGGGAGAGAGAGGGAGAGAGAGAGAGAGAGAGAGAGAGAGACGAGATTTAACGATGCCATTGTTGTGTGCATGATAGCGGATGTCTATCCCCGTGGGGAACAGGAAGTGACGTCACAAACCGCTATTTATCATTATTAGACTGCGCTCCACCCATTTAACAAATCCTGTCCACTTACCACCCAACACACCCCTACCCCCTAAACACCCGCCCCCCTTACCAACACGTTCATTTGGCTTCCACTAAAATGATAATCCGTTTGTTATTCCTAAACCCGTTAGGTAAATACCGTTCGGTACGAAATGTCTAACACCCAATTTTTTCTGAGGCGTCTCGATTTAATGGTGGTTATTGGTTCATGTTGCTCACGACCAGACAGAAATAATTAGAGTGGGTTGTGTAACGTAGCGTCGTTGTCCTTGTTAGGAAATACTACTTACTACAACTACTACTACAGTTACTATTACCACTAAGAAATAAAACAAAACAGGAAAGGAAATTCTACTGAGCAGTTATCAAATTTCCCTCGAAAAAAATTGAAGTCTAATTTGTTTTTAGACGTAAGGAAGATGTTGATTAACTCCTGTCAGCTTCAGGAATTATTTCTGAAAGCTGTGCATCTTCCATTACTGTGTTCATCTTACACAGTAAGATGAACAAATTTTTAAAAAATTGAGTAAGATTTCTTCTTTTATTACTGTAGAATAAGCTTCCTGTGGGGAGCTTTTGACGTAGTCTTACCGCCTTCCTGAAGGGACATTTTTTATTATTTTTTTTACTGCATTTTTACTGGTTTTTGAGAGTCCTTATAGTTTCCTTGATGACGACAGAATATCATCCATCCTGCGAGTTGCTCTTTCTGTAAGTGCTTCCTTTGCTCGTCGGTAGCGATTATATTTTTCCTTTTTTGGTAACTTCATCTTTAAAGTCCAGTTGTTTTGGGGACATTTTTCGTGGCCTTTACACCTATTAATTTTAGAAAAAAATCTCTTGCCTTTTGTTTTCAGTCTCTCGTGGTGTCTTGATTTTTATTTGAACATCGTGGGCCATTTCTGAGGAAATTTCACTATATATATATCACTTTATTTTCCCTGTGATTACTTTCGAGCGCTCCATTCGTGCTCTGTTCGTAGGAATGTCTTGTTTCCCTTCAAGTGGCCAATTCCGCTCAATTCTTTTGGAATTTCTTTCTAGTGGTCCATTCGTGCTTCATTTCGGAGGGAGTTCCGTTATCTCTCTCTCTCTCTCTCTCTCTCTCTCTCTCTCTCTCTCTCTCTCTCAAATTTCCATCAAGTAGCCTAACCACGTACTATTAAAATTTTTATAATTTATTTCTTTGTTTTTCTCTGGTATTCCCTTAAAGTGGTTTTCAAAGCCAGGGACATCAATAGGCCCCTCATCCCATTTTGGCAAAATCGTGACTGTTCGTTCTTCCAATGGTTCCAGTTTTCTGGATTTCCACTGTTGTCCCTTTGGCTCTTCTCACCTTTCCAGTCTTGCACCGTCAAGTGGCTCTTGAGCCTCAAGTAAGACCACTAAGTTGAATTCCATTAAGGATCATTTCCTCTGTTGACATTACTCAATCCTGCAATGTCATCCTTGCCTGGTGAAGCTATTGGGAGACAGCAATCCCTATATTTGTATGGTCTAGAGCAGTAGTTCCCAAACTTGGCAATACCAAGGACCCCCAAGAATGCCGAATCCCAGCTACCAAAAAGTTAATATTTGCCATACCGGGATACCCAGTACAACGTAGTACATTTAATATTTACATATTCCTGCACAAAGTAAGTAAATGGGGATATATAAATTATTTTAAATATTTTAATTGCTTTAGATTTAATAAAAAGTAAAATTGGTGGAAACGGCCACAATTTTTTTTCTGGAGTTGAAAAAAAATGGTAGTTTTTTTTTTATTGTGTCGCGGACCTCCTGGGGCCTTCTCCTGCACCCCTAAGGGTCCGCGGAAGCCAGTTTGGGAACCACTGGCTCTTAGAGTCCCCCGTGGGACGATATCGCCGTGAAAACTAAGGTCTATAGAATATAGACCTCATTCAAGGTCTATAGAATATAGACCTTATTCAAGGTCTATAGAATATAGACCTTGGTCGTGAACTGTATGCATTTCATAGGGTTTCTTCGCAGCAGCGTCTCTTTGGTTCATAGCTGCATTCCCTTTCGTTCCCTTTACTGTACCTCCCTTCATATTCTCCTTCTTACATCTTACTTTGCACCCTCTCCTAACAATTGTTCCTTAGTGCAACTGCGAGGTTTTCCTCCTGTTAAATCTTGAAAATCTTTTTTACTCTCAATTTCCCTTTTAGCGCTGAATGACCTCATGACCTTTGGCCTAAACTTCATATTTCATTCCACTCCACGGTCTAGTGTAGAGCCAAACAACACTCATCACTACAACCGGCTGGGAAATGGCTTATGACTCATCTCCGGAGATTATAATCCAAGGATATCTTCTCCAATGAAGGACACTACAGATTTTACAGGAACGAATCCAGACGAAAAACGCAGTTCATAAGCCACATCGTTATTTAACATGTTAATGGGAGTTGCACTGTTTTGTGAAAACTAGTGCAATAATTTATAGTCAAAATTAATTCATTGTAGTCTGAATAGATGCAAGATGTGAATCTACGCCTTATCAATATTGGCGAACAGTCATCAAATTTAATCTAACGTAGTTGGAGTACACGCAAGAGGTCTACGCCTTATCATTTGGGAAGTAGTCGCAAAAGCTTATGTTTTAGTCTTCTACAAATTACCTCTTATATCCGTCCTTCTTTGCCAATTACGTTTTTTCGTAGTATACCCTTGATCTTGGTCTCCCTTCTACCCCCTGTCTTTCCCATGCAACCCGAATTTCCAAAGCTCCGTAATGGCACGGCCTTGAGCAATCCTTCTTTTAAAAGTTTTTGCCTTTTGATTTCCGCTCCTAAGATCCGATGAGACGCTTCAGCGAGAGTGAAATCGGTCGGTTTGAGAAAACATTGCGTGAATGTCTTTTACAGTTATCTAACAGTACACGACGAAAAACACTATATAGAAACACTATATATGTTATAATAAGGATGTGAAACCAGGGATTTCACTTCACGAAATCCCTGAAATTTTCAGGGAATTGGTGCAATCACCAATTCACTTAGGAACAGTTGATCACAGAGGGACTAGTACTAAACACGGCGAAACAGTGATTCACCTACACTGTTTCGCCGTGTTTAGTACTAGCCCCTTGGTATTTCACCGTGTTTAGTACTAGCCCCTCGGTATTTCACCGTGTTTAGTACTAGCCCCTCGGTATTTCACTGTGTTTAGTACTAGCCCTTCGGTATTTCACCGTGTTTAGTACTAGCCCTTCGGTATTTCACCGTGTTTAGTACTAGCCCTTCGGTATTTCACCGTGTTTAGTACTAGCCCTTCGGTATTTCACCGTGTTTAATCACGGCCGTGGTTTAGTACTAGCCCCTCGGTAGTTCACCGTGTTCAGTACTAGCCCCTTGGTATTTCACCGTGTTTAGTACTAGCCCCTCGGTATTTCACCGTGTTTAGTACTAGCCTTGGTATTCACCGTTTTAGTTTAGGTTTACCTTTAGCCCCGCCCGGATTCACCGTTGTTTTTAAGTACTAGCCCCTCGGTATTTCACCGTGTTCAGTACTAGCCCCTCGGTGATAAAATGTGTTTCATCGTGTTTAGTACTAGTAGCCCTCAGGGGATCAACTGTTCCCAAGTAAATTGGTGATTTCACGAATCCCCTGAAAATCCCAGGGATTTTAGGAAATCCCTGGTTTCAC
Source organism: Macrobrachium nipponense (assembly GCF_015104395.2). Classification (NCBI taxonomy): domain Eukaryota; kingdom Metazoa; phylum Arthropoda; class Malacostraca; order Decapoda; family Palaemonidae; genus Macrobrachium; species Macrobrachium nipponense. The sequence continues at coordinate 35,304,759 of NC_087221.1, read as the reverse complement.
AACCTAACTGTAAGATGTACACGTTGCAACCATATATTTCACATAAATCTGTATCCCTGTTCCCTCGATGACAACAACAAACAGTAGCTGTTTTTAACAGTTCAATTGCATTACGAACTCTTCATTCATTTTATATTCACGGGGTTCGCTGAAATCGTTTTCTGAATATCTCCATCTACGTAATTCTTTCAGTTGTAACGAGTAGGCCTACAAACATTTATCTTGTTTAACCACACTGAACTGACATCCCGCCTGTCACTTTAAATAAATATCAACATGAAAGTTTTAGAAATGTTTTTAAATTCGCGTAAATGTTTTCGTATAATGTTCATCTTTTTTTGTTTTGTTCGCTGAACATATAAATACAATAACCGCCTCAAGGTTGCAAGTGTCTCATTTCTTGTTGTTTATCGCTGCTTTGTCCTTTTCCGAAATTTATTGTATAACATTTTCATATTTTCATAAAGATTGTAAAGGAAAAAAAGAAGAAATTCACTATTCAGTGACTCTTGTACACAAATACTTCCATTTTTACAGTGCATTTGATTATTATTATTATTATTGTTTGTTATTTGTTTGGTGTTTTTACCTTGCATAGAACCAGTGGTTATCCAACAACGGGACTAACGGCTTTACGTGACTTCCGAACCACGTCGAGGGTGAACGTCTATCACCAGAGATACACATCTCTAACCCCTCAGTGGAATGCCCGAGAATCAAACTCGCGGCCACCGAGGTGACAGGCAAAGACCATACCAACCACGCCACTGAGGCGCTTATTATTATTATTATTATTATTATTATTATTATTATTATTATTATTATTATTACGAACTGTGCCTAAACCATAATATATGAATGTGACGTCAAAGACAGTTGGAACAGTAAGGTTCGACCCTACAGACTTTATGTACCGCCCCAAACCTCACTTTGGCTGTATGGTATAGATTAAGCTTACCTAAAGCCTGGCTTAGACTATGGTTATCTTTACACAAAATATACGCAAATATATGAATACGATAATTTACTTTAATTTTATAGATTTACGATGCATTATGTGTACTTCAATTTTCGTAAATGACTGGAATTATAATGTAGCAATAAATTGTGTAATGAATTAAAAATGAAAAAAGAAAGGTGCTTATTCGCCTTGCTGGTTCTCGGGTAACATATTATATCCGGTTTGAGTGTCTATAAGCCATTCACCGACACTATGGTTATAATGATATTGAATACATTAATTTATTCAAGATACGCTACGGCTAAGTTTAATAAATTGAATATAATAATGATATATCTAAGATACGCTGCTTAATTACAAAGAATGGCAACACTAACGCACCGGATTACGGTTCAATCATTTTCGAACAATCTGGCCTTCTGTTTATCTTTTCTCAAGCTGATGAATTAGCGGGTACGACTGAGTGACGTACAAGAGTCTCTCTCTCTCTCTCTCTCTCTCTTTCTCTCTCTCTCTCTCTCTCTTTCCAAAGATACTTATGTGAGCTCGGAGTGCAACACTATATCTACATAAATCTTTAGTCTCAAAAATTTTGTTTAGCACTTTCAAATGTAGCTGTTATTTACGAGTACTATGCATGATAATGAACAGATGTATTTTAAATAATCAACCACGTTGCTAAAAATATTAATCATCATAATTTCCCACAATGTTGATTCTTTTTGCCGTCGTAACGCAAGATTATTCCCCAATCAATCAATCAACCACTTGCTGATACAGCGTGAACTGCCATTTACACTTAAGAAATGAAAATTAATCTTTCTCCTTTTGTTCACGTAATCAGGCGTTACAGAGACTATGGTCACTGAGGTCGAAGTGATTTGGGAGCGGACCTTGATGTCGTATTTTCCCCCGGACGGACACACAAAATTCCGGCCAATTAATTTTCGTAGAAGTGAAACTTTCCATCACGGGCAACTTAGAAGATCAGTTACGCCATTGTCTTTTATAATTTCTTAGCATTTCCACGGCCGAGTACACTAAGACGCCAGTTGAAAGTTGAGAATAGGATATGGAATTGAGGCCAAAGGCCAAGCGCTGGGGCCTATTAGGTCATTCAGCGCTGAAGGGGGTTTGAGAGTAAAATGGCTTGAAAGGTGTAACAGGAGGAAAACCTCAAAGCAGTTGCGCTACGAATCAATTGAATTAGGAAG
>NC_087221.1:35280084-35297584 GCF_015104395.2 Macrobrachium nipponense | reverse complement strand
ATGACCGGGGGAGTGCAACTCATAGGTATAATAATGGCTGGGGAGTGCATATTCCGGGGAAGTGCATATTAAACGCTACACCGGGAACGGAACCCCCGCCGTAACCCGGGGACTGCTTATAGAATATTTTTGGAAAATGTACAAAATATGACATATTATTATTATTATTATTATTATTATTATTATTATTATTATTATTATTATTATTATTATCATAACTCAGAAGATGAAGCCTATTCATGTGGAACAAACCCACAGAGATCACTGACCTGAAATTCAAACTTAAAAAAAGATGAAAAAAAAAAAAATGCTCTCTAGCATGAGCCTTGAGTTTACCATTACAGCATTAAATATATTACTTCCACGTCTGAGGAATGACGTCACGAAGCTGATATTGCAGTACTGATAAGCGAAAAACCCGAAGCATAGAAGACCCACGAAAAATACGGTCTCCTTAATGATGATGATGATGATGATGATGGCAATAGCGACGATGCAGCTCGCTTGTAATTATGATGCAAATGTCTTCAATAACCATTTTTCTTTATGATTTTCTACATTTTTTTGTCTGTCCATTTTTCTGTTTAGATTATAATAGTTTTTTCTTTACTCCCTGGTTGCAAAATGTCTTCGGTGATAAATGACCAGTTTCCCTTCTCTCAGTTTTGTTCGTTTTTATTGCCTTTATATGACCACGCCCCCCTCTAACAGTCGGTCCTTCCTTCCACGCCCCCTTTGCATATGAGTAAAATTCCCTCCCAGACTTGAAAAAGAAAGAGAAAAAGAAGTGGTTTCGAGGGATAGGGAGGGAGGTCAATAATGACAAAACATGGTCAGCCCAACGAGTCTACCTAGAGTAGTAGACTCTAGGGAAGTAACGTTATAAGGGGATACTTTTGCATTTTTTCATAAACTTCTGAATATTACTTCCTCACTCGTTGAGAAAATAACGAATATAATTAGAGAATTTTTTTAATTCATTTTTTCCTAGGGCTCGTGCCTCCCCTGGAAATTGCTGACTCCCCCCAGGTTGAGAACCACTGCTTTAGACATTTTTCATTATTACTTTTTTAAACTGGTGCAAAAATACGCATTCTTCTCTTTGCAATTGCTCATACGATGTCATCGACGTCATTCTCGTAACCAGTTAATATTGATTTCGTGTTGCATTCTCCATACTAACGACGCCATCTTCTTTCCTCCTCCCGCAGAAGCGACGACTGCGACAGCTCCTGCAGCAGCTGCGGCTCCGACTCCTCTTCGTGGAGCGAGACGATCTCCTTCGTCGAACCGACCTACCGCCCGACGAACCTCTCCGTCGGCTCCCGGGGCCACCTGAAGATCGACTACTCGTGGTCGTGGGACCACCTCGACAACTTCGTCCGGACGACTAGTCCTCGGAGCCCGGGGTCCTCCTCCGAGGGCAGAACGGGTAGTCCTCGGAGGTCGGTTTACAGCAACCACAGCTCCCAGGGTAGACCGCAGGAGGAGAGGAAGGCGTCCCAGCGGCCTCCTCTCCCTCCTCCCCCTACTCCTGGTAAGCCAGCAGCGTCTGGGACCACGCCCTTTGGCGTGACGAATGCAGGAGGAGGAGTAGTGTCGCCTTGGGAGAAATATTCAGATCCCGTGGCTGGTTAGGAGTTGTTCCTCAATTCCTTCGCTTTCAGGAAGGAAAGAAAGATAATTCTGTGTATAACTGTGTATTTCGTGGGACAAATATATATTTTGTTCATCCGCGTGCCAATGACGAATTGGTATATTAAACCTAAACAAAATTCAGTATCAAACTCAGAATTAAACAAAAAGAAAAATATTTGTATTTGTATAAACCTGTTGATTCCGTGGGACAAAGGATTTTTTTTTTGTTCATCCGCGTGCCAGTGACGAATTGGTATATTAAACCTAAAAAAATTCCCTTATCAAACTCTGTATCAAAAAAAAAAAAAAAAAGTATTTGTATTTGTATCAACCTGTTCTTTCCGTGGGACAAAGCTTTTATTTTTTTTTTATTTTTTTTTATTATCCGCGTGCCAATGATGAATTGGTATATTACGAGAATTCGCATAAACCTCAAAAAAACGAGTCAGTAGTGAACTTAAAATTGCAATCAATCTGACATTCACGTTTTAGTAATCTCTTAACCTAAATGTTTTTGTTATCACGTGAGGGCAATTGAAATTCCTTTCACTAGTTAGCGGCGCTTACGTAGACCAAAAATGCCCTGCTGAGCGGAATTCTTCGAGTCGTGATTGACAATAAAGATGAAATTTGTTATAAAATGTAAATTGTTCGGTTTTGTGGTAGATTTTTTACTATTTACTATTTTTACATTTTCTAAAGCTCTCAAATCAGACTACACACATTGTTATATAAAGCTCGCAATCTAAGACGACCCGATAAAGCTGCATTTTTGTTTGTTCGTTTGTGTGATGTTTTTACGTTGCAGGGAACCAGTGGTTATTCAGCAACGGGGATGAAGCTGTAAAAATTACGTATGCTATTTTATCTTTGCATAATTACTAATTTCTCTAAGCTTTACTTAACTGTTTCATTTCACTTCTAATGAACAAATAACGCTCTCCATCGAATACGCTGTTGTCGAATTTGATAAATTAAAGGAAATAACATTCCCACGTTAAACTTCTGACTGAATTTAACCATTTTCATAAACAGCATCGTGTTACTTTAATTGCACACACAACTCGTGATGGCGAATTTCATTACCCAGATAATTACGTAACCGTGAAATGACTTAGAAGAGAATTGTTTGCAGATTGAGGTTCTTTTATTCATGATGTTCTCAACGAGACTTTTCAAATAAAGATGCCTTTGTACGATGAAGTAACTGTTTGTGGGACTCCAGCAAGAGAGAGAGAGAGAGAGAGAGAGAGAGAGATTGGTAAACAAAGCAGACAGTTAGATAAATAGTCTTTATGTCGGATCTACTTCATACGAGAGAGAGAGAGAGAGAGAGAGATGTGAGAGATGAGAGAGAGAGAGAGAGGTAAAAGCAAGAAGACTGTAGATGAATATTCTTCAATGTCGGGTTCTACTTCATGAGATGAGGAAGAGAAGAGAGAAGAGAGGACAGAGAGAGAGGGGAAAGAGAGAGAGAGAGGAGATTGGTAAACAAAGCAGGACCAGTTAGATAAAATAGTCTTTTAGTTCGGATCAATTCATACGAGAGCGAGAGAGAGAGAGGAGAGGAGAGAGAGAGAGAGAGAGAGAGGAGAGGTAAAGCAAGCAGACTGTTAGATGAATATTCTTCATGTCGGGTCTACTTCATGAGATTGAGAGAGAGAGAGAGAGAGAGAGAGAGAGAGAGAGAGTAAAGAAAGCAGGCTGTTAGAGTTTAAATAGTATTCATGTTCGGGGATACTTCATTAAGAGAGAAGCGAGCGAGAGAGAGAGAAGAGAGGTAAAGCAAGCAGACTGTTAGATGAATAGTCTTCATGTCGGGTCTACTTTATACGAGAGAGAGAGAGAGAGAGAGAGAGAGAGAGAGAGAGAGAGAGAGAGAGGATAGGTAAAGCAAACAGACAGTTAGATAAATAGTCTTTATGTCGGATCTACTTCATAAGAGAGAGAGAGAGAGAGAGAGAGAGAGAGAGAGAGAGAGAGAGTGATAGGTAAAGCAAGCAGACTGTTAGATGAATAGTCTTCATGTCGGGTCTACTTTATACGAGAGAGAGAGAGAGAGAGAGAGAGATGAGAGAGGAGAGTGAGAGAGAGAGAGAGAGAGAGTTAGATAAATGGTCTTCATATACTCCCTCATACGAGATAACTCTTGAAGAGCTTAACTACATTACACAAGCCATCTGGGTCCTTGTCTTTTCCATAGCGATGAACTTAACTGTTTTAGTTTTACTAACTCCGACAGACGCAGAGATATAGACACATACTAGAAAAAAAAAATTGTTGCGGGACATTTGTGGGTGACTTTGAAATGAAAAATATAAAATGAAAAATGAACAGTAGTATATTGATGTAATAAGAAAGAGGTGGTTGAATATAGTAAGAAATAAAGTTTTAATCACACACACAAAAATACATTTAATATTAGATATATATATATAATATATATATATATATATAATATATATATATTTATATATATATATATAGTCCAATATACCGTGCATAAACAAAAGATAAAATAGGAGTTTCCCTTCGTGTTTTTAATTCTCCCATCATGAATCGACCTTTTTGCCGCTAAAAAAGGTCAGTTTTTATGATGACACATAAATTCGCTTAAAACTAACCGTATAATAACAAGCTGCAACTACTTTTGACATTATAAACTGTAAATACTTGCCGCTAACCGCAATAGAACTTTAGCCCTATTGATGTAGTTGTATCGAGCTGCTTTCTGTATTTTCTGTAATAAATATGTACATTTTGTAGTACAGGTCTTATTGTATTCAAAGTCTGTGATATTAAAATTACAGGATTTAAATCTTTCATTACTTGTCCCCTAATTCGGAATAAGTTTCTTTGCCTGGTGTGAATGTTTAAATAAATATTTTATTGTCCGTTTTTTAAACTGACAATAAATATCCGCAACAGATGATATATTTAACCAATGGCGAGTGCTGAGCTCGGAATTCCACCAATCATGATTAGCCTTTCTGATATTGGTTGAGGATATTTACTGTCAACTCAAAAGAAATGCTAAACTCTAGTGCACTTTTCATTTGATTATATTGATGACTGTTGCTGTTCTGTTCAACTGAAGATTATAATTCAGTCATTATTAGTGGCCTTATTTCTGTTTTTTAACGGCTACGGTCAATCTATCCTGTGTCTTCTACGTCACTGTTCATTTGAAGACCTTCCTTTAAGACTGCCTGTGCATTTTGACTTTTCTTAAGACAATTTCGTTGAACAGTCAAGAAAAATTAAAATCTTATTGCATAAAGAACGCCTGCAGTTCAGCAATATTCTCCAGTGAAATAATAATAATAATAATAATAATAATAATAATAATAATAATAATAATAATAATAATAAATAACCTTAAGATGTCAAAAGGGTCCTCTTGGGTAATGCGACATTAGGGAACGCCCCCTTTTACCACCGGAAATTGACCGTGTCCTTTTAACCAAATGACCGCAAAATTACAGTCTCCCACCTTCGGTCTCTTCGCTTAAATCGTTGGTAGTCTATTCTGATAATGTCTTCATTGGCCCATTCTGAGGGCAGGTTGACTCTATGGAATGTGGAGATAAACTGTGATTTGCTGTTGGGAATAATTAGAGGTCGCCTTGTTATTGATATGTACGCCAGCTAACCACAGTACTTAGACTGTGTCCAATGAAGGTGAGTAAAGAAAATTATTTTAAGATTTAATACAAGAGTAATTTCGTAGAGCCATGAAGTTATGTTTTAAGTAAACTTAACAGACGAGACGCATTATTTCGATTCACTTAGAGGACTGTGTCGAAATTTCAATGAAAATATCGAAAGATTTATTCATGAACAACCCCTCTAAAACGAACGAAATAAAGGATTGTCTTCAGAGTGTTCGAAAATTGCAATTTTGATGTATGAAAAAGCTATATAACTCAACTTCATTTGAAGTCAAGTCTTTAAATTGCCACAGATATAGTATACTATTTTTAAGCCACGGAAAATCAAGAAAGACAAAAAAAAAAAAAAAAATAGTGGCTCACTTGTCATGGAGGATAGTTTCTAAACTGCTATTTAAATAGCTAACTAAAGTCAGACACATATTATCCCTGCCTTACTTGAAACTCCTGTACTTAAACCATTACTTGTGAATGAAACCCCCCACCCTCAACACCCCACACTTTTTTTTTTTTAAATCCAAGACTGCCTTCGTAAGACTTTTCGTCCAAAGGTCAACTTTTTGTTATAGTGGCTTCGATGAAAAATCATGGAACAGTTTGTGATATTAGTTTATATTAATGGAAATATATTAATCAAAATTTATTAATGAAAAATTTTAATCACAGACGGACAAGTGGAAACTAAATAATAAGGTATCACAATGTGCTTGAAAAAATCAAGTAAACGTTACTTTAGAACAGGAATTTAGGTCACAGCCAATACATATGCATCATGATTACATTCACACATTTCAAGCGATCATTATGTGACCAGAGGCCCCTCTGTTTACTTCCATATGGACGCCCAGTAATCAAAATAATAGTCTATGAACAGTAAAATAAATATGAAAATATGAAAAAGGAAAGATGATGGCGGACCAATAATTTAACTTTCAGCGGTAGGCGCTGTAGTTTTCTCATGAAACAGCATTGTAGGAAGCACATTTCGTGAACCCACAGGAAAAGGAACAATCTATCGCCCCTTCAGGTAGATGTCCACGGGCGTGAGGGAGGAAGTAAGTGCTCCCCAATACCCACAGGGTAAGAATGAGAGAATTTTGGTCCCCAAATACCCACCGGGTAAGAATGAGAGAATCTGGGTCCTGGGTTCTTTTCTACAGCGGAAGTTTATTTGTGGTTTTCATTTAATCTGCAATTGCATTGCTCCTCGCGGCGGCAACACCTTAAAGGTCAAAGGTCAGACGAAATTGCACGTTGGTGCTAATTTCATTTCCCTCTTCGGCATAGAAAGTCGAAAGCCGGGAAATGCTACTGTTTGGATCACTATGTTTATATTTGTGTGTGTGTGTGTTATGTGTGTGTGTGTGTGTGTGTGTGTGTGTGTGAGTGAGAGAGAGAGAGAGAGAGAGAGAGATCTATGTTCGTATTTTTGTGCGTGAAAGAGAGAGAGAGAGAGAGAGAAGAGAGAAGAGAGAGAGAGAGAGAGAGATAGAGAGGAGTTCGTATTTGTGAAAGGAGAGAGGGAGATCTATGATCATATTTTTTGTGCGAGAGAGAGAGAGAGAGAGAGAGAGAGAGAGAGAGAGAGAGAGAGAAGTCTAGCCCAGGGCCAGCCATTGCCTCAAAAATATTCTTTCACCCAAATCTAACTTCTTCGTTCAGGCTACCCTTTTACAAAATTTCATGGACACTCATAAAAACATATAGAAATAAGCTAATTAATCAAATCGTAACTTAATTATTTACTTAACTAATTCATTAAATATGAACGAGTGAGCCCGGCTCAAGTATGAACTGCAGATTCGGATGTACAGGGTGTCCATAAGTCCCAGTACCATTCTGTGCGATAAATACTCGTAATGGTACTAGGACTTTATGGACACCCTGTATTACTCTGTAGCATATCTTTTCCACGCATGGCTATATCGGTACTTGAATGCTGTATTTATGAAGGTACGTAAGTAAACTGTAGGTTATATATGCATGTAAACTGTATGTAATAATAGTACTACATGTCAACCTGCCACCGAGCTGAAACGAAAACAGCCGGCGTCACGTCCTGACCACAAATCAAATCCTGCGAAAAGGCAGAAGGGGCTTAGCTCCTGATTACAGGCCGCAGGGTTTCCCTTTTCACTTGTTCGTGTGGTTAATCCAGGTAAGTGAATTACGCTCGAGTAGCCTGGATCATCGCTACTATTTGCGTGAGTGAGCCGAATTACTCCCCAACCCCCACCCTCAACCGCCCCCTAAGGCGTCGGCTGGTTAAGGCCGCCTTAACTGGGCTATGGTGTGACTGAGGATACGTGAGAAGATCAGCGTGATACATACATACATACATACATACGTAAAATAAGGTAAGTATGCTTGATGTAATGTATAACGTTTCCCCCATGTATTTTATGATACAAGACGTGATAGAATACAAAACGATGAAGGTGTAGACAGATTAATACACTAATTGTATTTTGGTACTTTTTATGTGAGAAACTACCAAACGAGGGATACGAACATTAAGTCTAATGTATGGCACAGGTGTAATTCGCATTTAAAACCAGACTAGAAATAATGGATGGAAACTAGAGCTGAAGAGATACAACACATCCCATTGTGGGAACTTCTTTACATACAAGATATGTGACACGTGGAATAAACTGCCACAAGAAGTTGTAAATGGCAACAATGTGGAAGAGGTTAAAAGAAAGCTAGTCAAAATCATTAGGACACTGTGAATGAACATTCAAACCTGCTCCTAGGGATAAGTGACCACACGATGTCTCCTCGGATGGACTAAAAAGTCTTTGAGACATTCTAATCCTTGTAACTCTCTCTCCTCTCTCTCTCTCTCTCTGCGGCCTCGACAAAGATTAACATTAGGTTTGGGGTGACCGTCACTTTCCCAAGTAATTCATCCTCCAGTGGATTCTCAATGATCCTTGAAAGAACCTGAGGTTAGATCAGTCTCGGCTCGTAATGGCCACATTTCGTGGAAGAAGGTAAAGGAAAAAGCCTGAAGGACAAGAGGTCTTTTCTTGATATGTCTCTGATTACCCCTAAGTAGCCGTGTGAATCTGATGTCACGGGAGTTAAAGGGATGAATGTGTCAGTGACTGGTGGTTTGTTTTCTCCAGAGCCACCCACTGTTATGAGGACTTGTAGACGAAAAGACGAACTGAAGTGAAGATCGTCCTAACAGACGGTCAGTGGAAATGTTTATGTCTACAACTATCAACTTTAAAGGCATTTTTTTTATTTGTTCATAAAATGCGCGAGTAAATCGCAAGCAATCCTAATAGGAATTGGAATGTAAAACTCAAGGTCTTGGTAAAACTTAGGCCAAATGACACGTGCTAGGACCTATGAGGTCATTCAGCACTGAAAGAGAAACAGTGAAAAGATTCTAAACGCGTGACAAGTGTAAAACCTCAGAATTATAATTATTAGGAAAGAGTGGAAAGTAAGATGGAAGATAGATAATATGAACGGAGGTACAATAGAGAGAATAAAAGGGGCCGAAGGGACGCTGCAAAGAACCTAAAGTAATGATTACAGTGCGCCACGTGAGGAGCGCTAAAGCAACCCTAAATGAAAATTCTGACATAGGTCCAACTTGAGAATGTCAACATTAAGGCACATCTGACTTGTTTGAAAAGGAAGGATTGCGCCTTATTGCTGTGGAACTGTTCACATCTGTGTCTGCAATTTTTATATCTGAAGGACGCAACCTCTTTAGCAACAGAGCTGTCAACTAGTATGCAACCTTAAAAGTATTTTAGCTTTGCTGGCGGTAAATATCAGAACCCGATATCAGCTGAAGATTTTATCTCGCTTCTGATTGGCCCATGCTTGCTGTAACTTCCGCCAATCATGATCAGCTCCAGAGATATCGGCTCCAATGGAACAAACTGAAGTATTAAGTTTCGGCAAAAATATTGCGTCCACGTTACTCTCAGTTTCCATGGAGCTGGAGTGCTTACTGGCATAAGGCCGACCTCAGGATGACGACCATCACAGACTGCAACCGATAATAGAAAGATAGCAATCAAAAAGCTTCGGAAACCTCTACCTCCTGCCGTTTTCCTTGACTAATAATTCTGCTATTTAAGAGGTTATTCCTTTAGGGGTCAGTCTGACCCCCAATGCCTATACTCTGTTTTTTTTTCATCTGTGGTGTTTGCGTATGGTAACACTGCGTCCCGGGCTTTAGATAGTTACGCTATGTGTAAGTTTTAGGTAAATACATTCTTCTTACTGTAAATCTTTTTGGTTTTGGGACAACTATGAGATTACTGTGTATTTTCTCATGCATCTCATTCATTGATACTCTGAAGAAAGCTGGCGTCAAAATAGCCAAGGTCATATACTGGGAATATATGTATAATTGCACTTAAAAAAATAATATTAGATCCTCTAACAATGTATATGCCATGCACTGACTGAAAAACGAAATGCGTGTCAATCATTCGCTTATATAGGTCACTATCCTCCCAGCAAGTGGAAAGTAAGAGCAATTATAAGAAAAATAACCGCATTTTCTTCTTAAATAAATGCTGTTTGGCTAAACACTCTAAGGGAGAGGATGCCATAGTCTTTCGTTCTAGCCCAAAACCTGACAAAAAGGTATATTTCACAGTTTTCTCAAGCGTTCCACATTTCACGAGAAACAGGCCACAGATCTCCACGCTTTGAGCGGCTTAGCGCTAAGCATCACGAATATAGAAAACGGAGGCAAAAGGAACAGAAAACGTTGCTTACGAAAAGCAAAATTCACAGCTGATAACTTGAATGAAATATAACTTCAAATGGCACTCAACTCACTCTCCAGTCTGCTAACAAATTTAAGTTCTTTCTTGGTTTCGTAATCGTCAATTTTTCCACTTCGGTGAGGATCACTTCAAACGACAATGGCCAAATACAGGCAAAACCCAAAAGATTAAGACGGAAAAAAAAAAAAGTCTTGAATTCAAGCGGAAAATGCCAAGTGGTGATATAAGGAGAATTGCGCAACTCTATTTTCCGTTGTTTTAAAGTTCCGTTACAGCTCATATTTTATTTCTTTTATATATAAAATCAGCCGGGTTTATTTTTAATTTCTGAGATACTTTCAGGTGTTCATTAACAGATTATAAAGTCACCCTTGTATGTTCGAAAAGAAATATATTTTATATTATATATATAATGAACATAATATACTGGGAAATTCACAAAATTTAGCGAAACTCGAAATCCATGACCAGGGGCCGTACTATACTAATCGTCTGGTATGACGACAGGCAACATTTATCATGTCGTCGAACCACTTAACGCATATTCCACACGCTGTTAAGGAAGTGAAATTGATCGTAAGGCGAATTATCGCGATACTGGCTTCAAGGTTAACTCTGTTTTTCAACCCATTGTTTATCGTGGAATCTTCACACGATATTACGTAGGAAAACTGCTACCAGCTTCCGTGCACGAATGGCTACTATATAATAAGTGTCAGGCCTCACGTGTTAAATCTAAGAGCGGCTACCAGACAATAATCATTAGGCCTAATAGCGGCTACCATATATCAATCATTAGGCCTAATAGCGGTTACCATACATTAATCATTAGGCCTAACAGCGGCTACCAAACAATAATCATTAGGCCTAACAGCGACTACCTAACAATAACAATTAGTCCTAACAGCTACCAAACAATAATCAACATAAACCCTAACAGCGGCTACCATATGTAGTATTTGTTCGGCCTAATAACGGCTACAAGGCACAGTAAGCAGTAGGGCTAATAGTAGCGACATAGTTGAAAGCAATAAATCTAAGGGGGTTACAAGTCACATTAAGCAACAGGCTTAACAGCTGGAACAAGACTTAGCAAGGAGCAAGTCTAAACAGTGGCTGCATTAGACAGAAAACAGCTGGGCACGTACATACAAGACACATAGCGTTTGGCTTAACAGCAATTAGGACGCAGAAAGCGTTAGAACTAACAGCGGCTACAAGCGAGTCGCTAGAAGGCTCAGTAAACGCTAGGCCTAACCATGGCTATCAAGTACAGTAAGAGTGACGAATAACATCAAAGTATAGTGCAAGATATTTTCAAGTGTATGATTAAACTGCACGGATATGAAAAAGGGATATTATTACACTAAATGTATGTAGTTCCGAAAAGGCTGAATTTTTTCAACAACTTTCTAAACACTGCCCTAAAGTTTAGAGCGGAAAAAAGCGTTTGAAAGAAGTAACAGAAGGTAAGATGGAATACAGAAAGAAGAGATCAGTTATCTCAAATAAAATAAAAAAAATATTTTAAAAAGGAATCAACAAATCAATAAATAAACAGATAAAAAAAAATGTAAGTTATCAAAATACAATGAGATATGCTTTAAGGCAGTAATGAACTGCATGTCCGCTTGAACTTTGAGGCTCCGACTCCACAACATCCTCCGGGAGACCGTTCCACATCTTTCTATAGCAGGGGTTCCCAACCTGGGGTACATGCACCCTCAGTGGTGCATTTGTACTCTTCAGGGGGTACATTGGATCCGAGAGAATAGCCAGTACTGCGCAATACATGTTGTAATCTGCATTGAAATTGCGAAATGCCGTGTCTTTTTTTTTTAATTTCCTTATTACCATTAATACTCTTATGCAATCTACACAGATTTTCGTAATAAAATTATATTTCAATATCAACTTCATATGCTTTTCTTTTCCATCCTCGATTTGTAGGGGCACACAGGCATCTATAAAAATGCCCAAAGGCTACATAAGAACAAAAACGTTGGGAATCCCTGCTCTATAGCCATTACTCAACACCTTTGCCTCCGCTATTTCAAATTCGAAATAATATATAGTTTCCAGGTTCAAGAAAACTGCGACTAGAACATCTCCCTTACTCCAAGGCAACTGTGGCCATAATCGAGGTCAGTCATCGTAACTCATTTATGTAATTATCATATTTCACACAACGGTGGATAAGGAAATTCATGCCTAACTGTGAACTATAGACGATTTCATCATAAATGATATCAAGTTGCCACGGGAATCGTTAGAAATTTCTGAAACAGAAACCTTGATGGCATAGTAATACGAAGCAAATAACAGGAGCATAATATATTTAAGTTTATTAGACGTCGAAAGACCTGAAATGTATGCGAAACTTATCTGCGAAGCAATAATAAAAGTAATGATTATGATGCCAATTGTACCTGAAACGGTTAATTTTACAAGTATGAAGTAATTGCCTTTCTCTCATTCCAACAACGATGTTATCTAATTTTTATTATATTTCAAGAATGTTTGCATCTGCAAAAAAATCATATATCACTGACCGTTCGACCGTTGATGTTAGTTAAAAGTTCTAACATAAGCATGCATAATTATAAGCGTTGGGGATTGTGTGTGTGTGTGTGTTTGTGTATATATATATAATATATATATATATATATATATATATATATATATATACACGTATATATTATATGCGTACACACACACACACACACACACACACACACACATATATATATATATATATATATATATATATATACATATATATATTATATGCGTACACACACACACACACACACACACACTATATATATATCTATATATATATATATATGTAGTATGTATGTATGTATAGTGTGTGTGTGTGGTGTACGTTTGCGTATTTGTGCAACAGCTAAAACGTATTAATGAATATAATTACCTTAGCAGTATTTTCTGACTTGGAATTATAACCTTATATAAAGCCTTCCCCCCAAAAAAAACTGATATTTATACCTTTATAACCTCCCATGACTCACTCCTGACACGTGATTTTACCAGACCTAAGTGAACATAGTTTTAAAGTAAGTTAAATTACACAAATTAATAAATAATCCTCCACGAACCTTCCTCCTTCTCTTACTTTCAAGAACGTCGAAATGTCATCAAATTACCTTCGTTTGTCTGAATACTTTCTATTTGAATAATTGGAAAACTTATCTCTAAAGATTATCACTCAACTGTACAAATCTGCACCTTTTCAATTTGAAATTGGTCTGGACGTTTGCGTAGATAAGGTCGATCATTATACGTGATTTGGAAAGCAGAATATCTGAAACTGTTCGGAAGTTGAGTCGGATCAATTAAGATAGTTTTTATTTATATAGTTTGCATAGATAAGGTCGAAAATGATACGATGATTTGGAACGCAAAATATGCAAGTGACATTCTAAAACAAGTTCTCTTAAATAGGACATTTCGAATGTATTGCGTAATGGCTGTGAATTAAGCAAAAATTGGACGACACCACGTGAGAACACATTATCATAATTGGGAGAATAATAGCAGGCATAATTGGGTAAATAGCAAAGTTGCTATTTCTGAATATCTGTGTTACACTTTCTGATGCAGTCACCTCATGACTTCGAGCGACTCAATTTGCTCTCGACTACATCAGATTATTCATATATATATATATATATATTATATATATATATATATATATATATAATATATATATATATATATATATATATATATATATATATATATATATATATATATATATATATATAAATCACCATAACGACGTGACTGGAATATTTTAAAGTAAAAGTGACTAATATTTCAGTGTGAGGACTATTATATACATATATATATATATATATATATATATATATATATATATATATATATATATATATATATATAATAACAGCTCTTTAAGTACAGCCTGTTGCATCACATTGAGGCATTTTTAAACCGTGCTTAACTGTGGGAAAGCGAGGAAACGTAGTTGTGATCTCGTGTCTTTTGAGATAATAATAATCAAATAAGAAACCGGTTGGTCAGCGCAACAACACTTTAAGGATTTCGTAATCCCTTGCACATGAGCGTGATTAAGAAAAGCTACCTGTCTTACACTGCATAATAATAATAATAATATAATAATAATAATAATAATAATAATAATAATAATAATAATGATATATTAGAAAAAACAAAAGCCGAGTACCAACACAGTAAAAGAAACAGAAGTTCTCCCTACAACAACAACAACAACAATAATAATAATAATAAGAATAAATAATAATAATAATAATAATAATAATAAAATAATAAGAATAATAATAATAATAACTTATTATTTATTATTATTATTATTTATTATTATTATTATTATTACATTATTATTATTGTTGTTGTTGTTATTAAGATATACTCGTAGTAGTTATGTATGGGTATAAATATTTTTTTTTTAAATAAAACCGAGAGCTTTCGAGAATCTGTATGAATCCCCATGGTATTTGTACTCATACGTATTATTATTATATTATTATTATTATTATTATTATTATTATTATATCCATCTACTTGTACTAGTCATTTTCATTTTCGGCGCCCGATCAATGATGATTTGTGCAGACAAAGACGCGATCTAAATAATTATTTGTTCGATTCGAGTCAAATAATCTATAACATAAACATTCACGATATTGTCATATATACCATGGCAGCAAAATCGCAATTTGCGTTCATTTTCAATCTTAACCTCATTTTGAAAATATATCGCAGGATAAAGGGTTTCGTACGAGTTTTTCACCAAGTATCAGAAACTTGGAAAACATCCTGATTAATGATTATTGAGACACTTTATCATATATGAATTACAATCAATCTCGCGACCACAAAGTATGATGTTATAATAATACGTCTCTAGAGAAGGCATTCATCTCCACTTAGTGAAGTAGGTTAGACTATAATATCATGTACTTCACGCTAATGACAACTAGCTAAATAAGATTGTATATATATATATATATATATATATATATATATATATATATATATATATATATATATATATACACCTATTTGCCCAATACAACGTGCCATTTTTAATATTCAAAATCATTAAGTTAAAATATCCTGTAAAGTCAGATACAATCAACTTTTCTATTTATATTACCGTTTCACCTTTATTTCAAGGTCCAAATTTTAACCTTATCCTAGTAACATCAAAGAACCAACAAAAACTATAAGTTACTCTGATACCTCGAGAAAACGACCGGAAGAACGCATAATGCCTAATGACTACTGATGACCCGTTCGACAAATACAAAATCCCCAGTCTTGGCTTTCCCAATTCGTAACGCAGGATCCCTATTACAATCCTCCTATTCTTTTCTACCGCAAAACCGGATACAAAACCATTTTTTTTTCTCCTTCCCTGAGATCTAAAAGTTTCGAAGAGGCGATCATCCAGTCGTTTCCAAGGTTAGATGGATGATGGTGATGGTGATGATGTTACTGGAAATAAGGCAACATCCTGCCTCCTCAGTCATCGAGGTCAGTAAGTGCGCTTGTTTGTCTGTTTGTTTGCGAGCGCGCGAGAGCGCTTGTGCAATGGGTCTAGGGATACGGAGAGGGAGTGATTGGTTTAGCATTCCCCTCCCATTCCCACCATTACGACCCGATGTTTACAACTGTCGTTATGGTAGGCCAGTTACAAAGGTCCCTCGTTGTGTATACCAATCAAGGTCCCTGGTCCTTGATCACAGTAGCAGCGTCATTTGGGTGTCCGTGTCCTTACTGTCATCCTCTGGATAATCTTTTCATAGCGAGGTAATGTGGCCATGAGTCTTTGTTAGTGTTAGGGAGAAGAAGAAAAGTCTGAGACGCCTAACGCTTTTCATTTTTATTTTCAGTTTTTGTTGCCTCAAACCTCTACTTACAATAATCAGACAACTGTAATATTACCAAATAATAAGAACACAAATAAATAAAATATGTAAACAGATAAACAAACAATAATGAATGTTATTTTTCTGAGCGTATAACTTAACAACAAAATACGGGTTCGTACAGCACGATCAAAATTATCGTTGTATATATATTTCCGTTGCATTTGTGTATTATTAGTCTAAGCAAAGAAAATAACAAGGGAAATGTCTGAAGTCGCTATTGACTCAACTACTACAATTTAAAACGCTGCAATTGAACGCCGAATGGCGCCAGAACACATCCTCTTACGAAGCTTTTAAATCAAGCGAGTCACCGCTTGCATAGGAACCCACCGCCGCCGCCGTGGGGCAATCCAGAGTCAATCAGCGCCTGCTCGGCGCGCGCGCATGTGTGCGCTAGGCTGACGGACGACTCAATTCTCACACAAATTAAATCACGTTTCCTTTTCCGAAGACTCCGGCGTTTTCTCACGGTCGGCCGTGATGTGTCCCGACCGATCATCCGGCGACCTTCGGTACTTCCGAACGATTCGAGTTTTGGTCGTCGATCTATTGGGAGTCGAAACATTAATGACCCCTTTGAGTTAGGTCTAGACTACGAGTTGGATATATCGCATAGACTATTGTTGGTTAGCGTTCAGTTGAAAAGGCAAGGTTATATATAAAACATCTGGTGCGTCTAGTCTCAACATCAAGTGAGTCTAGAGACTCTTAGTCTCTTATAGACGCACTGCATCAGACGAACCTCGACGGAACCATCCCCGTACAATACCATACACAAATAGCTAATGTGTAACATATTAACGTTAAGCTAATCTATGCGCACAGGTTTTTCCCATCTCCCTCCCTCCCAACCACCACCAACGCCCCCAACCCCAACAAACTCTTCGCCAGCAGTCGAACCTCAACAGAAGAGCTCAGCCGGAAATCTCCCACGGGCTGGGGATCTTTGCTCGACTGAGAAGAATCCCCTGCGGTTTGTGGATTGACCTTATGGGTTTATCTGCTTAGCAATGGTGGGGGAGGGTGTAGGGGGAAGAGGGTAATGGAATGGGGAAGGGACCCGATTGTTGGGGATATTTTGATGGAATGGTCATGATAAGGATACTGTCAAATACGAGCCTGCATTTGCCGAAGTTCCAATTATTCAAGACGGGTCTTTTAAAGCTTGACATGTTACTTCAAGACACCAAGAGAGAGAGAGAGAGAGAGAGAGAGAGAGAGAGAGAGAGAGAGAGAGAGAGAGAGAGAGAGAGAGAGAGAATCTCTTGAACCTACGATTTCTATATGACGAATTTATTCCGTTTCCATTCAAGCATAAAAAACTACAGGTGACAATTTCTTTGAAAAGTAGACGAAAGCAGCCTGCCGTATCATACGCTTTAAAGAACTTTACCACAAGCATAGTATAACTAATATAAGTTCAGAATCTCTGATGGTTTTTCATAAACCTTGAATGGTAAGCATG
>NC_087221.1:35257584-35275084 GCF_015104395.2 Macrobrachium nipponense | reverse complement strand
TAGTTCAACCAGTCAGCAACCAACTCTCTTCCACCGTCACTCCTCGCCCTCCAGACAAGGACGCTAACGATCCACGAGACCTCAGAAGTTTTTGTTAGGAAAACAACTGCTTTGGGCTTTGATAGCCAACTGACGGTGCCAGGATGCCTGGATTAAAATTTGCTTATTAAAAGACTTATCTGAACTGGTAAAATAACTGGAGATTATTTTGCATTAGCATAATTTGAACTAGGAATAAAGAACACCAAGGAACATATATCACTGCAAAACGATTTGGAAACTGGGTGTCTTGCAAAACAATCTGCAACAGCATCTAACTATAAAGAGAAACAGTTAACTTAACCCTACTGTTTTCCTAACCAATTAAGTGAACTGGTTTCTGATTTAGTTGGTTGCTCTTCTTATCATTAAGCGGACTGGTTATCTTGTTTTTGTTTACAAATTCTCTTGGCAATAAAACTAAATGGTTCCAGTATTCCATTATTAACAAAAAAATAGGTTACTCTCTTTAAATGCTACGCACTGACATTATATACAGTATACTGTATAAACATATATACATGAATTATTCAGCCACCGAGATAAATATCTATGAATTATGGCTGATATTGATAATAAATGTATAATTCTCTGTCGGTCGTCAGAATGTAATTAAAGAAAAAATATTTACCATTAAAAAAAAAAACAATTTAGGGAAAGAACTGACCAGACTTCCCGTATATACTAAAATGAATTATGCAGTGATTGATGGTGTATTGGAGACCCATTCTTCGGTTGTTTATGTAGTTTTTATTTTTATTTTTTGTAGACTTTTGTATTTCAGATGAGATAATGACGTTCAAATTTCACTATTAAGTCCTCCCCCCTAAAATGAAAAACAATTTTCTATCTTTATCTACCTAGCTGCTCAATCCTGATAGCAGATATCAAAGTCATAGTAATAGGAGCAGTTATAGCATAACAGCATAAAAAAACTACTATTCATACAATAGCAATAGTAACGGAACATTTGAACAGCTATTCCTAATCATGTAACAGAACAGTAGTGGTAATAAAAGTATATTAAGACGCATATATGTAACAGCAGCCTGGCAGGGCACTGAAAGTAGATGTTCTCGTAATAAGAAAAAATAATATTAATTGTTTTCACATGAGGTGAAGCTAAATGAACCCCAACGCCAAGATCTTTTTCTGTCTGTGAGGTATCACAAGATATCGAATGAAAATGAATGATAGTAAAATATACATCTATATTGTAGCATATAATTCAATAATCTCCTTCTACATGGAATGCTAGAATTTCTTTTTGTAAATCATGCTGTAAAAAGAGAGAGAGAGAAAAAAAATATGGAATAATCCTTATAGACGAAGTTCCTAGGCCTTAGTATAGAGATCACTTTGATTATTTCAATGTTTCGTTAACGAAACGTCAAAGACACGTTTTCATTTAGTGGAACGGATCAGAAAATAAAAATTTTCTCATATCTAAACATTATTTGCAACAATTCAATATACAGGTTTCCTTCTTTTAATCTCTGTAACATGCTAAATACTATTTATAGCGTACTAGTATATGAAAAAAATATATGATATATACCTATGAATTCATACACGCACAGTACGTGCGAACTATGTTGTAAGTTTGTGTGTGGTTCATTAAAAGTGTTGCTTTAAGGGGGCTGTCGACCCCTTCCACAGGAATTTGACACAAATGATGCTTCCTGGTTCTAGTACCATGGACGGTTTTATCCTTGCCTGAATTACCAGGCGGCAGATATAGTACCAATCTTCTTTCACGAGAAATTATCGCATGGCTCAACGCTTCACATCGACTTCTTTGTAGTGCCAAAATTTCTCGTCAAATAAATCAGTCACTAACAGGGGTAGCGGTAGTAATAGTAGTAGTAGTAGACGGAATTTGCCTTTGGAACGGCTTCCTTGCTCGTTCTATTTCTCCTTGCTTGATACAAACGCAGCCGTCTACCATTTCTTCGCACTGAAGGGAAAGAAGAAAGAGTTTGTCGAGGTTAAACAATGTTCTATGTAAGTCTTAGAAGGAGGAGATGATTTCGATAAACTAAACTATGAGAGGCTAGAGAGCTCTCAGATCACAGATTGGACGGTAATTTTCTCTATAAATTCCTATTAACTATTCTCTCGTCGCGGACAGATGACAAGTCTGCTGATTCCTTTCACTGTAGTAAATCTCTTGCTTCTGCATGAAGGTCATAAGGCAAACGAAGTGCATAGTGGATCGATCATTCTCTGTAACACACAAAAACTCAGGTTTTCCGAATTCGGTCTCAGCCATCTGCTCGAATGAGACTCGCCCAAGAATCTAAGATGCAAGGAATGGATGATTAGTGTACGTACATAGTCTCCTTTACCCTTTTCCGATGTAGATCAAAGAAAACGCACTCACGCCATTTAAAGAAAACGTAGTCACGCCTTTTACATTTCCAAGCACAAGCAGCAGTGGCATTTAAGAAGAATGGTATTTACGATACAGTATGGCGTAGAGATCGGATCTTTCCAGGAGTGGCGGAGGCTGTCGACTTGTCGCTGCTGGAGGGCTGGACATCAGCCGCAATGGGTTGGATTCCTTCGCTTTCACGGGGCTCTTCGGGGGTGGTGGGGGAGGAGGCGACGGCACCACGTTAGGCGGCAGAGTGGCCGGCTGGAATGTTGCGAGGCCATTCTGTCATATGGTGGGCAGGTGGTCGAAATTGCGCGAGCCACGAGTGGGCCCGTTTCGCATGTCCGGAGAGGAGGAGTTCGAGAAGGATCCCTGTCCCGTGGATCCGGTGTTGGTCAGTTGAGGGAATAACATGGACCCGGACACATTTGAGTTCTGCTGGATAACAGAAACGGGAATTGTGACTAAAAGTCTGCCTTGCATGCTTGAAGGAGTAACCATAAGAAAATCAGATACTCATTTTGAAATTGGACGTATAAATATTCATACATGCATTACGTTTTATAACACTTTAAATATCTACCTATTTTTTTTCAGCAGTTGTGTGATGGACAATATCATCATAATATCATATACTGGAAATCTACTTCGCACAGACTGAAAAACAAAACTACCCAAGGAAATACCTTAACAACACTGAATAATGAAAGTAATTAACATTAAAAGTTCGGAAAGGCTGGTTTGATTGGCTCCCTACAAACAACACAAGATTAGCAGTGGGATCTAGGCTAAGCTATGTTTGGAATGTGTAGCTGAACACCTTACTCCTCTACAAGATAAGATGTGGGGCCTAAGTTAAGTTGAGAATGTCTAGTTGGAGCACTCCTTGCTACAAAAGCTTATCCCTGGACTCTTTAAGTTGAATTAGGTTCAAATCAATTGGCCAATATTGGTCTCGCCTACCCAGAGTATTCTCTGGGTTCTAAGCAATTAGGTTTGGTTAGTTGTGCTAGATCCAAGCTACTCAAAGAGTGATCTTTGGGGATATAATTGACTGGAAGGTTTAGTAGATTGGACTACTTCTCTGAGAGTGATCTTTGGGGATATAATTGACTGGAAGGTTTAGTAGATTGGACTACTTCTCTGAGAGTGATCTTTGGGGGTATCTAAGTAATTGAAAAGTTTGGCTGGTTGCACTAGACCTTTGCTACTCAAGTGTGATCCTTGGGCGTCTGACTGAAAGGTTTTGCTGATTGAACTAGATCCCTGTTACTCACTTTGGGGGTCTAAGATATGGAACTAGTTCTTTATATTCATACCGAATTTTACTATATAAATAAGGTGGGTTCAGAATACTTGACTAGACTAGCTCCCGATACACTGTGAGCTCCGAGGTCTGAGTTAACTTGAGGCTGGAGTAGTTGATTTCACTGGGTAGCTACTATCCAGACTAGACTCCATGTTAAAGCTAGAACATTCAGCTGAAGAGGTTCCCTACTACCCAGATTGGGTTTCATGGTCAAAATTAAGTTTGGGAATTTAAGCTAGGAAAGAATGTTCGGGAAGGTACTTCACATATAGGGTATTAATTTAACGGTTGAGGTAAAAAGGGAAAAAATTGACATGAAATCCGTGAACTTTGTCTATTTGTCGGTATAGTATAAATTTTCTCAGATCATTTGTCAACAATTAAACCATGCTTTCTAGATTATGTTCTCTACGTAATGGCAGACTTACCTCATTTATGAAAAAAGGCAGTTTGAGATGACGAGTCTTTAAAAAAGAATAAAAAAAATAAGTTTCATGAATATTTTATTACATGCAAAAGCCAAATTCAATATTTGCAATGCATCCGGGAAAATACCTACCCTTCTAATTTTTTCGAATTCCTGAAGTTCATGATCTGGTAATTTGAAGCTATATCCGTTGAAGTAATCGTGACTCAATAACTGTTCACAAGTCCAGCGTTTACTTGGATCTTTGTCTAAACATTTCTGGGAGAAAAGAATGAAAATTGGTGAACGAAGCTTCTACCATTGAAGCAGGCTACAAGTATCTAACTTTACTAAACA
The DNA here is from genome assembly GCF_015104395.2 of Macrobrachium nipponense. Classification (NCBI taxonomy): domain Eukaryota; kingdom Metazoa; phylum Arthropoda; class Malacostraca; order Decapoda; family Palaemonidae; genus Macrobrachium; species Macrobrachium nipponense. Next base: position 35,270,596 of record NC_087221.1, on the reverse strand, counting down.
CAACTTGAAAATTTATCACTTTACTCAATGCATATATACAGAATTTTTCATACATTTTATACCTTCAAAAAAAAAATATATTTTTCATATAAACATGAATGAATTGAAGTCTCCTAAAGTTCTTGATTATCTGAAATACAATTATCTGAAATACAAAAGACAATTGCTTATGTTGTTATATATTAAATTTTACCGCTTATTTTCTCTATCCCGAAGATATTGCTGAAAATGAAAATGTTCACCGAACATTTTTCAACATTACATAAGCCGGTGAGCAAAAAAGAAAGCAAGAAAGAAAAAAAACGTCTGGTCAGGTTGAAAATGCCTGCGTAAGACTAAACCAAGGTTTAAAAAAATCTTTTGATCTAATGTTCAATAAACAGAAACAACTTTTACAAATAAGAGCACACAATTCTGACTGGTCCAAAGTACATCATGAACAACGAGACAAACAAATTAACGCCAAATCTCGCCTTTTGGTTACCTTAAGAAAATCGAGTCCTGCCGTGAAATCTTTGGGCATCCTGCTATCTATGGACTCTCTGGTATCAGGTTCTGGGACAGTGAGGCCGCGGAAAAATTCGTTGTTCCTGAATATCTGCATGTGGTGAGGCAGCAGATCACCTGCGGGAAAAGGTCTGGGTTGACAAAGAGGTTATAAGTCACACATAGATATTTGGGTTAATTCTCGCCTTTCCTGTATGGGAACTGTCATCGTCCATTCCATCTCAAAAGACTCTGACCTATCTTTTCAATTATGCTGACATTTTGACGGCTTGTGTAATCGTCACATTTCTTCCAATTCCAATTTTGATAACCCAGCACGTACTAGGTAAGCAGTGCACTCTAACATCTCCAGTTATTTTTTTTATGCAATTTGCATTAAAGCCAGGCACTCAGTTCCATAAAGGAGAATTGGTTCAAATCCTTCCTATAATCCAGCACAGTATATATATATATATATATATATATATATATAATATATATATATATATATATATATATATATATATATACACTGTTCTTGACAAGGTCTTAGTAAAGACGAAAGCGCTTGGATTTCTGCCAATTATTTTCTTGTGGTATTCGCATATTTAATGAAGTCACGTGCATCTACTGTGATTTTTTAAGCATATATATATATATATATATATATATATATATATATATATATATATATATATATATATATATATCAGTCGATGCAAGGTGAAGGACATCCTTTTTTCCCATTATATGTACTTTCATTGTCGCGACGTTTCAAGACATAAAAGTCCCATTATCAAGCTAAAAAAAAAAAAAAGATAAAACAAAAGTTAAAATCACAAACTCGGAATACATATTAAAAGTTTAAAAAGTTTACAAATATAAAAAACAAGTACAAGAGTAGGGAGGAGTCAATACCATAAGGTGCTGAAAGCACAGACCGAGCGACATTTCGGGCCGGGTCAGCTTCGACTTGAACTTACGAGAGATACAGAGGTGTTGAGGAAGACTGGGTGTTTAACTGCGGAAGGAGTTGTTTAATGAAAAGTGATTCTAAAATAGCTAAATGCTGTTCGTTAGGGGATCGTCCTATAATTTTAAAATCTTTGTAATTCATGTCATGTTTACATTTCTTTGTATGTTCGCGTATGCATGAAAACTCAGAAGAAGTAAAACATCGGGTACAGTCAGGCTGGAACAACTGGAGAGCGGCCTCTGGAGTTCTTTGTGACAAAAGAGTGCCGCTTAGGTTAAAAGGAAAATTTCACAAGACGGTGGTAAGAACAGCAATGCTGTATGGTACGGAAACAGCAAGCATGAGAAAAACAGAGCAGAAGAAGATGGATGTGGCAGAAATGAGAATGCTTAGGTGGATGTCTGGGGTAACAAGAGAGGATAGGATCAGAAATGACTACATAAGGGGGTCGACTAAGGTGGTGGAAGTATCAAAGAAAGTGCAGGAGGGGAGGCTGAGATGGTATGGACACCTGTTGAGGAGAGATGTGGACCACGCTGGGAGACATACTATGGGGGTGGAGGTGCAAGGAAGAAGAAGAAGAGGGAGACCACGAAAGAGATGGATGGACTGTGAGAGAGGAGACTTACAAGAGAAGGGAATTGATGAGACAGAAGCGCAGGATAGAAATAGATGGAAACAGCTCATCCGAAACGGCGACCCCATATAAAAATGGGAACAAGCTGGGAAGAAGAAGAAGAAGAAGAAGAGTATGCATGAAAACTCAAGATTAGTTAATTTGACACCTTTTCTATAACTAACGCCTCGATGAGTCTAATCTCACTTAGAGTAACCTCCGTGTGGAGCCGACGTACTTCCCTAGATTACATCTAGGGCACTGATGACTCCTGAGGTTATCAGTGGATTGAGTTTCTCCTTGTGTTTAAACAAAGATCTAATATTCATTTGGTTGCAATTGCAGGAAAAAAACTTTCTATTAACAGTTTCAATTCACAGTAGAAATTTTTTTATGAATAAGTGGGACACTTGCAAACAATCGTAATTTTGGCACTGTTGGTATTTTAATTTTAGTCTGGGAGATATTGTTCAAGAATTTGTACAGGTGTTTATAAAAAAGTTTTGATGGAAAGCAATTGTCAGTGAAATATTGGTGGAGATAGGTAATTTCATTGTGAAAATGATTCCAGTTAGACGTTATGTTAAAAGCCCTATGAAAGAGGGTAGACATGGAGTTTAGTTTAAAATTATAAAAACAGTTGCTATAAAAATTCGATCCCAGGCCGGTAAACGTTTCCTTTCTAAAAACCGTGGTGTAAAAATGATCATCATATCTAAAAAACGGTTACATCCAAAAATGGCAGTTTATTTTCCTTTTCATATTCAATTGTGAAATTAATGTTAGGATGTATTTCATTGGCATAATCAAGAAATTTGTCAGCCTGATCTTTATCTCTGAACAATAGGAAGGTATCATCCACATACCTATTATAAAATAATGGATGATAGGCCAAAGGACAGTTGTCCAGTATGCGTTCCTCCAGGGAGCACATAAAAATGTTTGCAAAGGTGGGACCCAAAGGGGATCCCATCGTCATACCATCAACCTGAATGTAGGCTTTGCCGTTAAAAACAAAGGCTGTGTCCTGCACAGCGAGCTCGAGCAATTTTCTAAAATCAGTAAGGTTAAAATGATTAAAAGTGGCATCTGGGTCAGTAAAAATACGGCTAACAATAATATCAATGGTTTCTTCTACCGGTACATTAGTAAAAAGACACTCCACATCCATGCTAACCATAAATAAGTCTGAATCCTGAGGTAAGATTTTTTCTTTAAAATGTTCTGAATTCTTACAACTATAGATATTGGTAGTTAAAGGCGCTAGGAGAGGTACAAGAAATTTGGCAATTTTGTAATTAGAAGTGGTATAGGAGGTGAGAATAGGCCTCATTGGTATGCCATCTTTATGGATTTTAGGTGACCCATACATCACCCCATATGAGGCACCTGTGCTATATAATGAAGTATAAGTATTTTCAGTAATGATTTTCGAGTCTTTAAGGTATTTCAAAAAACGGTTGATTCGGTCTTCTATCTTAAAGATAGCAGAATATTGAGGTTCTCCTGTCTTTTTGAATTTCGATTCATCTCCTAAGATATTTTCCATCTTTTGTATGTGTTCGTATTTATTTAGTATTACAGTACCTTTTCCCTTGCCAGGTTTTGCTATTGTTAAGTCTTTTCGTTTCCCAAGTTCTTTAAGAATATTCAAGTCGTTCTTAGAAAAGAATGGAGTCCAACGAGCAGTTAAATTGTTAAAAGTTTTATGAGCTAAACCTTGTAGTTGTGATCGAATTTTAGGTACATCTACATCGAGGCGGAGGTTAAGAAGTCTAGCAAATAATGATTCCATAGATCCAAAGAATTGGTTATATGAAGGTTTAAAGCAAGATAGGCAAAAATCCAATCCTAAAGAAAGCAGAAACTCTTCTCTCTTAGATAATTTGATATCGATATATTAAACACAGTTTTATTATTGTTCGAAAAAGAAGGAATAAATACACCTAGCTTTCTCAGTTTTCTCTCGCGAGTACATCGGACCATTAATACATAATCAGCAATACATTTATTAAACAGATATTTAAAAACAATGCGATCAATGATGGATAAATTATCTGTAATATGTTTATATATATATATATATATATATATATATATATACATACATATCTTTAAAAATTTACTTTACCATGCAGTCACTTCCACACGCTTATAAAAAAAAAGAAAAAAAAAAAGAAAAGAAAAAAGGAGACAATCATCAGGACAGTGATGAATACATAATTGTGCAGGTCATTACGCCAGCACACAGCAGAGTCGAGTACCGAGGTAAATACGCCAAAATACTCCGATATCATCTTTAAATTACCCACAATTTGCCCACTTCCCGAGTCGTTGGACGAAATGACTCGAGCTGCACGTGGAAAAGAAATAAAAATCTCTAAAAAGTATCTTCTTCCTTCATCCTGGTTTCCTCTCGTAGGCCTGGTAAACCACAGGTCATATCACCTTACAGCTACAAAACAAAACACTAAGGATTCTTAGATCTTTTACCTTATGGTAATTCAGCGTGACTTTGATGATGATAATAATAATAATAATAATAATAATAATAATAATAATAATAATAATAATAATAATAATAATAATCTAGAATCTAGAAAAACTAGAGGCTGAAGTAGCTCCAGGACTCATGCAGAAGAGTGTGATCCTAGAAACGGCGCACATAGTAAGAAAAGTGATGGACTCCTAAGGAGGCAGGATGCAACCCGGAACCCCACACTATAAATACCACCCAGTCGAATTGGAAGACTGTGATAAAAAAAAAATACTCTTAAAATTCTGTTGTATAAACTGTACTTTCTTCAATTGGTATAGCATTGCTGTTTACTCGTCTCGTGTATTTTTATAATGAAAAATTGGTTAGAAATTGACAAGAAGCTTCGAGTTGAACAGCGATAGAAACTAGACAGATTTCGTATACGGAGATGATGCTGTTCTGATCACAAACCTTGCACATCAGAAAAAAATCATATATCTAGGTAGATGTGACTTTAGAATACCTAAGAAACACCGAAATGATCAGGACTAAGTGTGAACAAAGGGATAAAAAAAAAATCAATTCGAACAATTGACAGGCTGATAAAGTTTTTGAATGCAAATGGACTAAATATTGAGATTTAGATAAAATAGTGAACAGCGAATTTGATATCTTTTACATCACCTAAAGTGTCTTATATGCCCATTTCTGTCGATTTTTACCACAATTAAAAAAAATCTAAAACGGAGATTTGTTCATATGTCAAATAAATTTCTCACTACTAAGACTCTGTCATTGCTTACCAATAATGAAGAGCAAGATAAACTGAATGGAATATATAGAATTTGGGCCAAATGCCAAACGCTTGGACCTATGAGGTCAGTTAGCGCTGAAATGGAAATTGCAGTAACGAGGTTTGGAAGGTGTAACAGGAGGAAAACCTCACAGGGTGGAAAGTAAGATGAATTTGAACGGAGCTACAGTAAAAAAAAAGAATGAAGGGGGTTGCAGCAAGATAAATTGAGAACTTCCCACCTCACCTAGCAAACAAGTCACTCGCAAGTGTAAATGATCCTTACCGAGAGTTTTCCTGATCAGGTAGAGTTGGTCGACATCCGATTTGCCAGGCCACAGAGCCTCCCCCTTGACCATCTCGGCCAAGACGCAGCCGATAGCCCAGACATCTACTGCAGGGCCGTACTGCGTGTCTCCTACGAGCAGCTCTGGTGCTCTGTACCATCTCGTGGCTACGTAGTCCGTGTAGTTCTCTCCAGGACCTGGTAGGGATGTTCAAGGTAAGGCGTCAGGACGACTGTCAATTGTAGTTGATTTATGTATGAATATACATTCACGTACATTTACGTAAGTATGTGTGTACACTCTATATATTTATTACATATTTGTTATATATATATATATATATAATATATATATATATATATATATATATATATACACATAAAGAAAAAGAAAAATCATAACTAGAAAAACGTAACATAGAAGATAGTATTTCGTATTACAGTTATCCACAAAAATTTAATTATGGACTATTACCAATTAGCAAAGGTCTCTGCCTAAGAAGGCGTTACCCACATTAAACGGTTCCTGCCTCGAATTCAGTATAAATGACAGTCAAAAGTGGCTGAAACCGAAAATAAGATTGGTAATGAAGAGATTAGAAATCCTGGCCGGTTACGAAGATTCACACACGTAGCTGAACACTTACTTTGGTCTTGATTTGCATAAAGGGAATTCTTGATAGCATATGTTGCCACTACAAGTTTTGTATGTCAGCCCAAAATCTCCTTTTTCTTCCACTACGGAATTTTAATCTTTGAATCTATCCAAAAATTCTCCCACAAATGAACCTATTTCATTGACAATTAAAATCATATCAATTCAACATATACACTGTCGATGATGAATTTAAATATCTTCCATTTCAAAAGCACATAAATTTATATACCCATTTCATTCATAGCCAAATTCTATAACGTATAAAACCGGTTAAATTATCTTGCCATTTTGTTCCATTAGTGATTTTTTTTTTTAAATGATAAAAAAGACGACTTCATTCAACGAACTTTTCTTTCTATGTAGTATTTGCCTTCTTCCTTACCATTCTCCCTCCACACATCATACCTTTCCTTCCGTGAATTCTCAGAGAGAGAGAGAGAGAGAGAGAGAGAGAGAGAGAGAGAGAGAGAGAGAGAGAGAGAGAGAGATCCACTGAACTCACTGAGCATTCTGGCAAAACCGAAATCGCAGAGTTTGACGACGCCATCCTTCGTGAGTAGAATGTTCTCGGGCTTGACATCTCGGTGGATGCAATTGGAATCGTGACAGAACTTAACTGCCGTCACCAACTGGAAGGTGATCCGTTTGGTTAACTCTGGGGGACATCTGAAATAAATAAATAAATAAATAAATAAATAAATAAATTAATTAATAAATGAAAGAAAGAATGTATCAATCTATACTATCTGAGGCAAAAATCTATTAGCTACAGATCAAGCAAGGAAAAAAATATATTATGGCATGCCCTGTCGGTATGAGTGTTTAATTTATTGCAAGGAAGTTGACGAGTAAGAATTCTAGAAGTATCCCCTTATATTATCAGTAACGTTTTCTTTAGGTACTGTAACGTGTAAGATGTTGATAGAAAACGAACTTAATCACTAATTCTTAGAACTGATAATAATTTAAACCACGAAACATAGATCTGCACAAAACCAAAACAATTTGCTGGCATATTCAGACAAAGTAATGAACATCACTGTGATAGCTGTAATTTTCAAGAAAAAAATATACTCAGAATACAAGAAAAAATCCGAAACTAAAACGATTTGGCGTTACCAAACTTAGTATCGTATCAACTGACTCAAAATTAAAATAATTAAAATATTCTTAGGTTTTTATTTTGTAAAACGTGTTCATATTCTTAAGCCGTGGATTTGAGGGTTTTAACTAATGAAAATACTCGCGGAGTTATAAAATACAGAAACAATATAATATAATAAAAACAGGAGAGCATTCTTCCACTTGTAATGTAAATAAGAGGAATGTGTTCCAGCTTGGGTAAATTTTATTGACGTTCGTAAAAAAAAAAAAAAAAAAAAAAAAAAATCTGTGCTCATAGGAAAAAAACACTTATAACTGACTGTAGTAACGCTGAAATCTATATAGCCTTCAATAGCGATCCATAACCAGTGTCGGTGTTGGTATGAGAGAGGAATATTGATAAAGCATACTCTGATAATAGTAGTATTAGCCGTATGTCAGCAAAACACACACATACGTGTTATTCATTTTCCAGCGAGGTTGGAAAATGAATAACGCGAGCCTGAACAAATCTTCATACCAAATAAACTTAGGGAAGTCAATTTGGCGTTGTGCACAACAATATACTTTACTGACATGGAATTTTTTTGTTCGTAAAGGTATTAGCTCCCAGATATACAAAAATTATACGTGAGAAGATGCAACAGTTCACCATAATCCGGAATACTGAATGTTTTTATCTTCTGCGCATGCGCGTTTATGTGAAGTTTTCTTATGTTTATGCAGTGTTGTGGGTATCTAAGTGTGGGTGTAAATGGTGAGAGATTGCGTGTCAATGAGAGAGAGAGAGGAGAGAGAGAGAGAGAGAGAGAGAGAGAGAGAGAGAGAACTTACCCCTTCGGATGTTTTTCCAGTTCATTCAGAACCGTGTGGTCACAGAACTCGAAGACCAGATGCAGTTTCCTCTTCCTCCGGAATACTTCGATGAGGTTTATCAAATTGGGATGTTTTAGTTGCTGGAAAAAAAGAAAATAAAATTTATCAATTATCAGTTATAATTGCTAAGTAGTTTACTTTCAAGTAATCTCATTATAACAAAGGCAGTGTATATATATATATATATATTATATATATATATATATATATATATATATATATATATATATATATATATATATATATATAAATGACTGGTAAAAATGTTCTGTTACAACAGAATTCCATCTAATAAAAGGAGCCCATAAAAACACCAAAATATAGAGAGAAAAGTACTATATTTCAGAGACTGAAAATATATATATATATATATATATATATATATATATATATATATATATATATATATATATATATATATATATATATATATATATATGACTGGTAAAAGTGTTCGTAACAACAGAATTCCATCTAATAAAAGGAGCCCATAAAAACACCAAAATGTAGAGAAAAGTCTATATTTCAGAGACTGCTGTCTCTCTCTTCAGGTATTATGAATGAGAAAAGTTTACAGAAAAGGTGGTATTTATACCAAGAGATTCGTCCACAAGTAAGCCAATTTAGGTCACCCCCGCTGATAATCTTCCTTTAATCTTCTTAAGCGTTGGTTGAATGAACACTGCGTCGACGATGTCTGATGTCCAATTCCCTTTTGAGATGTTCATTACCTGCTTCTCTTTTATTAAGGCCGATTCCATCATTTGACTCTTGTACCGGCAGTTGCTGCTATAAATTACACGTGACATATTCCAGTTTATTCTATGGTTATGTTCATTTATATGGTTGAAAATAGCTGAGTTCTGTTGTCCATACCTAACTGACCGTTTGTGTTGTATTAATCTCTGGGGAAGTGATTTACCTGTAAATCCGATGTAAGATTGGTCACAGTCCTGGCATGGGATCTCATATACCCCAGAGTCTTTGGGCGATGTCTTTTGTTGGACGTTAATCAGGGATTTGGCTAAGGTATTTGGGTAGGTAAATGCAAAAGGGTTGGATTTCCCAAGGGTGTGAGTTACTCTCTTAATCGTCTCTAGGTGGGGATTTTTATTTTATTGTTGGGTGTGTCTCTGGTCTTGTCTTTAGGGGGTCGGTAGAAAATTACGTTTGCTTTTTGAATTGCTTTCTCAATTATATGGTCAGGATACTTTAAAGATGAAAGTTGCTTGCGAATTAGTTCAAATTCTTTTTCCAGGAAATCTGGGGAACAAATTCGTAAGGCTCTTAAGAACAGGTTGCTAGCTAGACCTATCTTGATAGTATTGTCATGATAGCTAAAGTAGTGAATATATGAAAGTGAGAACGTTGGTTTTCTGTATATGGTAAATTTGTATTCTGTCGTGTCTCTGATTATTAAAACATCAAGAAAAGGAATTTTGTTGTCTGTTTCCCATTCAACTTTAAATTTGATGCTGGGCACTAATGCGTTTAATTTTGAGAGGAATTCATTAAAATTACCCCACTTATTATCCCAAAATGTTAGTATGTCATCCACGTATCTCATCCACAGCATGTTTTTGGGTTTTATTGCATTTATTACTGTAGTTTCAAAGTATTCCATGTACAGATTGGCTAAAATAGGACTTAAAGGACTACCCATACTACACCCGAATTTTTGCTTGTAGAATGATTCCCCGAATGAAAATACGTTATTAGATGCACATAATTCAACTAACTTTATTATTTTGTCAAGTGCCAAAGGGAAATGATCTGAATAGGGGGATAATTTTTCCCTTAAAAACTGAAGAACGTCCTGTACTGGTACTTTTGTGAATAGGGAGTCTACGTCAAGGCTTAAAAGTTTTATGTTGTGAAGTGGTATATGTGCTTCTCTGAATTTGTGACAAAAGTCTTCCGAATGTTTGATGTGACTGGGAGAAAAAGTGCCTAAAAAAGGAGAAAGGAGGCCAGCTAACCATTTAGAAATTTGTAATTGAAAGCTCCGGCGCATGAAACGATGGGTCTGAATGGAAGATTGTCTTTGTGAGTTTTGGGAAGACCATAAAAGTAGGGTAATTTAGGATTAATTACTTTAAATTTCTCTAATAGTTCAATACTCTTTTTGTCTTGGCCAATTAATCTTACTTTCCGAAAAAATTCTGTGGGAACGTTCTGGAGGGGATTTTTCGTCAGTTTTTCGTAAGTATTTGTGTCGCTAAGGAGCTGGTTGATTTTGTCGAGGTAGAAGTCTTTGTCCATTATTACAATTTTGCCGTCTTTGTCGGATCTACTTATTATAACATCTAACTTTTTTAGCGAGTGGATGGCTATCATGAATCTGCGGGGAACAGGATATTTCTTATGAAGGTCAGTTAAAGCATTTAGTAACACTCCTTTTAAACATATCTCTTCACGGCTGTAGTTTTTGTCAGATATGAATTTATCAAAAGCCACTATGAAGTCTAGGTTGTTTTTGCGGTCTGGCATAAGGGCATAAGGGCAACTGCCGGTACAAGAGTCAAATGATGGAATCGGCCTTAATAAAAGAGAAGCAGGTAATGAACATCTCAAAAGGGAATTGGACATCAGACATCGTCGACGCAGTGTTCATTCAACCAACGCTTAAGAAGATTAAAGGAAGATTATCAGCGGGGGTGACCTAAATTGGCTTACTTGTGGACGAATCTCTTGGTATAAATACCACCTTTTCTGTAAACTTTTCTCATTCATATACCTGAAGAGAGAGACAGCAGTCTCTGAAATATAGTACTTTTCTCTCTACATTTTGGTGTTTTTATGGGCTCCTTTTAATAGATATATTAAAATTATTATTATATATAATCGTAGAAGTATGAGGAAGCGGAAAATGAAGACACTACGGAGAGGAGGGAGGGCTATCTATATATATATATATATATAAATAAAAGTTTATTTTTCCTGTTTTAAACGAACTTAACGTAAAGTTTTCAGACTTAAGACTAGCCGTCGTCCAGCTTGTGGCTAAATAATCGTACAAAATGAAGGTACCTAAAGGAACCTAGGGTCGGGACTTGATGTCTCGAATCTCCCTTAATTAGGTTTATACGTAAATATAGGATAAAAGTGCACTAAGGAATACTTTTACAAATAATTTTTCAATTTATATATATATATATATATATATATATATATATATATACATATATATATATTTCTTTTTTAATCTGAAATCAACAACCTCATGTATGGTATATACATGGCCCGAAGAATGAGCCAGTGGAAGGCCCACTGAATAACGTGGAATCTCGAATGTATTGTTTGCAAATAGATCGCGTTCATGACAAACTATTATGAAAAGAATATAATTTTATTATCATTCCATTACACCTGTATACTTTGTAATTATGTTAATTAGTTAAACACCCGTCCTAAATTAAAAAGGATGAATTTGCAGCGTGCATGGCAAGTCTCATAACATCAAGCTGGGATTCATAATGTGTATATATATATATATATATATATATATATATATATATATATATATATATATATATATATATATATATATATATATATATATATGACTGGTAAAAATATTCTGTAACAACAGAATTCCATCTAATAAAAGGAGCCCATAAAAACACCAAAATATAGAGAGAAAAGTACTATATTTCAGAGACTGCTGTCTCTCTTTTCTCATTCATATACTTGAAGAGAAAGACAGCAGTCTCTGAAAATACAGTACTTTTCTCTCTATATTTTGGTGTTTTTACGGGCTCCTTTTTTATTATATTAGATATATATATATATATATATATATATATATATATATATGTATATACCCATATGTTATATTATATTATATATATACACATATACGAATGTACGAGTGTATGTGTGTATTAAGCAACTAAAACTAATTAATATCGAATAACCTACACCCAAAACGGTTTTATATGATTCGTGCTATCATCCTGACAATGATTAGAGCTTATATGCCTTTTAATGAAAGTTGCTAAGATGGCAATTGAATCACCACCCTGCTCTACCACCACGTGTGAATTAGAGACAAAAGCATCTCTCTCTCTCTCTCTCTCTCTCTCTCTCTCTCTCTCTCTCTCTCTCTCTGAATGAAAATAAAACACGAATAGCAACGGCCGTCAGCTAAAAGGGAGACACCAACAAGACAGCCGAAAAGGCCGACATTATAATGATGATGAAGGCGAACACTGATAATTACAATTGCTTGCAAAACCAACGGGCCTCCGTTGCTGCTGCTTTCGTGTCTCTCTCTCATCACGAAGAAGAAGAAAAAGAAGAAGAGGAAGAGGAAGAAGAAGAAGAAGAGAGTCTGACCCAACCACTATACATGCGAAATAATAGCCTTGTTAAAATCCAGCGTTGTTTAGTCCGTATAATTCGTCGGAATATTCTCTCTAAACGCTGCGGCCTTGTGATGAAAGGAGCATAGCGCAGTAATTTGATCAGGGCATTGCATGGCAACCTCCCACCCCCCTCTTTTTTTTAAACAGCCAGTCGGTCCTTTCCGCTTAATTGCCGTTCTTTCGTTTCTTTGATTTCATCGCACGCCGCTCCCGTCCGCCTCTTTTGTCTACATCTATAAAGGGAGGGTAATTTGAGGGGAAGAAGGGAACTAATGTCCTCATTTTGAATAAGTCTTTGGTTGGGTTTGATCAATTTAGTTTCGAGGTGGAGACAATTTACTATTTTTGGATATCAATTAAATTATATTTTT